>NC_056726.1:1651654592-1651779592 GCF_019279795.1 Protopterus annectens
TGGACTCCGTTTTGGGCAGAACTGATTTGGATATTCATTGGGATAATCTCACAACAGACTAACCCCCTCTTGAGTCTCATCTTAGATGGCCCGTCTACGTCTTTTTCATCGAACACCAGAGGGAATGTGAGTGAATTTACGGAGCTTCTTAAGGCTCTAGAGAATGATTTATATAAACTACAATGCTTGATTTGGCAGCATCGGCACTTTGAGGCTTACATTCATTACCGCATAGTCCCCCATGGCATGCGAGTGTTGTGCATGCCTACTTATGGGGATACTTATCCCGATTTACTTAAGAGGTGGCAAAGCCTAAATATTGATGCTGGTTTTCAATATATGACACTTTTGATTGAATACTTTACCCCTATCGAGAAAGAGCTGACCGATAAGGTGGAGGCTCTGAAGAGAGATCTATCTACTCGTTTTCAGGGTGAAGTTTTCTACAACATGTTGTCAACTTTATATGTTAATGTCACTTCCTATGGTAATAGACTGCAACATACTAAACAACAGAAAATTGTACATGATTCTCGGGATTTTTCAGCTGGGTATGTTTTTGTATGGCCCAGATCTGCTGTTAATTATAGCGGCAATGATAACAGATCTGTACGTTCCACCCATGCAGCTAGTGCCGCTTCGGCTGTTGTAACAGCTTCCATTAGCAGCTCTATAGTGCCAGGGGCTCTTGGTGATGGGGATGGCTTGAATGAAGGCATTATGGTTACTACAACTTCAACTGTTGCCTCTGTTGACTCTATGGGATTGTCATCCCTTTTAACTTCTGGACAAATACCACCACCCAACCAACTGGGCCTCCGTGCTGCCATGGGTGTGGATATGGGAGCGAAATCCAAAACTATGGCTCCGATCAAGTTGGATAATTTTTTACATCTACCCACAAAAACCTGGGCAAGGTCACCAATGAGAAGGCCCAGCTGGGGACAACGGAAGAGAAAGTTTTCTGGAGATGACAACAGTGTGGATCGACGGACCAAAAAATAAATAAATGGACTACTGACTAGTTTTTAACTTGTCTAATTATATTCTTACTTCAGCAGAATGCGCCCTGTTGAATAAGAACCTTTCCTATATTCCCTCAGCAGGTACTAACCTAACAGATCTACTTTTAGATCTTAAACTTTTTGGTAGGAATATAGCTTTAAAATTAATGCATTCTAATGAAGGTTTTTTCAATACTGAAAATGGCTCTAGGTTAAAAAGGAAGAGTGTTTTTTTGTCCTATTATTCCAACACATGTCGACTGTTTTCTTAAACTATGTGACTATGATTTTTATGAATTATTTTCCTCTGGGGATCGACATAAAAACACCTATTTTAATATGTCTAATGATGAACATAGAGCGCTTCTTTCCTTGTGAGCAAATGATGCTTTAACTATTAGACTCACTGATAAGGGTGGGAGTATCGTCCTTTTATGCTCTTCTAGTTATATTAGGGCTATGTCAACCATGCTATAGGATCCTCATACTTATCATTTGATTGATACCCCATTTTTGAATAAGATCATCAGAGGAATCTGGGATAATTTATATGATCTTTTAATGTGTAGGCAGATTGATTTTGAGCTCTGTTCCTATTTATGTGTTGAACATCCTTTGGTTCGTTTAATAAAAGGATTGCCTAAGATACATAAGTCTTTGATATCTCCCCCAATGAGACCTGTTGTATCTGGTGGTGGTTGGGTGACTGAGACCATGTCGGTCTATGTTGAACACAAGTTGGGTCCATTAGTTAAAATGATTCCTACTATACTGAAGGATACCCTTCAGCTTTTGGATGATATTGAGACCTATAATTGTGATCCTATATGTCCTAAATTTATTCTGGTTACATTAGATGCTAAGAACCTGTTTACCTCTATCCCTAAATATTTTGATCTTGAAGCCATTAGAGAGGTCCTTACTGGCTGTGACTGTATGTCTAATGAAGAGACTATGCTTATTACTACACTTCTGGGCATGGTGTTGACTAATAACATTTTTTTTAATGGGCAATTGTATTTACAGTGTTGGGGTGTTGCAATGGGCACCCCCTGTATGAATTCTTATGCTAACCTCGCTATGTATCACTGGGAGAAGGCTTTTCTGTTTGACCATCCTGGTTTTTTGAATATTTCCCTTTATCGACGTTTTGTCGATGATATTCTACTTTTATGGAAAGGTAATGAAGCAGGTTTAAATGATTTTGTTGCTTATTTAAATTCGACAACTCATTTTTTGGAGTTTAGTATGACCTCTTCATGTGTTTTTGTAGACTTTCTTGATATTACCATTCATCAAGATTCTGCTGGATTATTGAGTACCAGATTATATCGGAAACCCTGTTGGACGAATGCTTTATTGCATTTTAATAGTATGCATCCTAGGATGATTTTTTCCAACATAGTTAAAAGTCAATATCATAGACTGAAGAGAATTTGTAGGGATCCAGATGACCTGATACTACAGTTGGATGAGTTAGATAGGTTATTTCTGGAGAGAGGCTATAAGAAGTCTATTTTGGTAAATGTAAGAGAAGAGGTAATGGGTATGAGTGTCTCCTCAACAAGAAACATGACTTTTTATGATGGTAACAATAAGCTTCACTTTGTTACCACCTACACAGGGGATATTGGTCATGTAGTAGAAGTAGTGAAGCGTAACTGGCATGCTCTCTTGTTGGATCCAACCACTGCCAGAATGGTGGGGAGGTCTCCTTGTTTCACTTATAAGAACAGTAACAACTTGAAATGCATTTTATGCAAGGATGTGGTGGGGTGTCCCAATAGTAATTTTGATTTAAATAGGAGTTTGAGCCCTGAACCTTTCCATGTAAGCATTGCAGGATGTGTAGTGGTATAACCATCACACAGAATTTTGATCATCCTGTCTTAAACTGTAGGTTTGTCCCTAGATTTACTGCCACTTGCAATAGTGTCAATTTAGTGTACCTTGCATCCTGTCATTGTTGTACTTGTTTTTATGTAGGCAAGACTACACGAAGGCTGAGAGACAGGATCTATAATCACTTGTATGATATTAGAAATCTAAATCAACAAAATGCACTAGCCAAACATGTAGCTAATTTCAATACTCATACGTTCAGCTTTAGAGCTCTACAATTAGTGCCTATTAATATGAGAGGGGGTAACTTGAATAATCAATTAAGAGTTGGTAGAAGTAAAGTGGATTTTTAGATTGCGTGCTCATGTTTTTCCAGGGCTTAATAATCATGTAAGCCTTAAACCGGTCCTGGAAGCACGCCCATTAAAATGAAATAAAATAAAATAGAATAAGATGGGATGAAGTAGAGTAAGCTAGAATCAAATAACATCACAGACTAGATCATGATTAGATCATAATATATATTATAATTGTATGAATTTTTTTTATGTTGTTTTTATTCTTTTTTACTTTATGTGTTCATTTATCTGATGCATATTTGTCTTGTTTTATTTTATATTTATTATATTTTTATATGAATAAAATAAATTTTATATGAATATATTTATATATATATATATTATTTCAAAAGAAAGGTATGCAAAACAAGTAAGTCCAAAGTACCTACTGATTTTCTTATTTTTTCAGAACATTAGCTGCCCCCTCCCCATTCTGTACTTCTAACTGCAGTCTGTCTTTAGAAGCTGTACTATTTGTATGCTCTGCTGTTTCTCTACTTCTACTACACCTTTTCTCTTATAAATTCTTGTCTTCCTAATTTCCAAATAACTCCATGGTAAAATTGGCTTATTTTATTTCAATAAGACAGGTATGCAAAACAAGCAAGTCAGAGTAACTACTGCCTTTTCTTATTGTTTCTGTACACTTGCATATCTGTGAAATCAGGGCCAGCCCTTTTCATCATACTATTGCTATCCACCACTTTTCTGGTCTATTCTGATCCTCCCCTCCTCACAAGAACAACTGTAGCCTAATCAGGGCAAGCACTTTTCATTATAACCTATAAACCTACTGATTGTCTTCCTTCATCTGTTGCCCACTACGATCCTCTCCCTTCCCCCAATTCCCTCCCACCCCCAGTGGTCCTACCTTTATTACAAACAGTAACCCCTCCCACCCTTCAACCTATAAAATCACCACACCTATACTTCCTCCTGCAACTTCTAACTATTATCCCTCCTACTCAGCTAATATGCACAAGCACACCATACCTATAGTTACTGTATGCACACTCCTTGCATACATCACATCTTACCACCTCCACTATTCCTGCACTCAACCACTACCACTGTACCACCACACACACCACCACTTATATCCCACCTCTACTTTACTACTCTCTCATCAGGTCAACAACCTTCCCAATACACCCTCTATATAGTCTACAGACCACAGTACCTAAACTAAAAGCAACCCGTCAACTTAACATAACCCTACCACCATACCTATTGCCCACAGAATGCTGTCAAAAAACTTCCCTTATAAGCAAGCATATACAGAAATTGATAAAACTAATAATCTCATCCATATCCAACCTAGCACTCAGTGGAGACATCCATCCTAATCCTGGTCCCTCTATCTCCAACCCCTCCCCTCATAATCAGACTACAAACCACATCTCCCAAATCACAGCCAATAGAAAGCTAACCAACCTTCTTGTGATAACCCTAAATATTAGAAGTATATGCAACAAGGTGCTTGAATTCCATGCCACCATAGACTTCTACTCCCCTGATGTAGTGATCCTTATAGAAACATGGTTAAAACCACACATTACTAATGAGCAAATCCTCCCTGCTGGTTACAATATACTAAGAGTAGAACGACTAAACAAAAAAGGAGGTGATATAGCTTTCATATTTAAGCAGCATCTAGACATCCAGATCTTAAAGTTAGCAGCTCCCCAAATAGGTAAGTAAGAAATAATATATGCCAATCTTAAAATAAATCAGAATAAAACCCTAAACATAATAGGTCGCTACTTCCCACCTGGCCACAACATCCCTCCACTTGAAAACCTCCTTAGCTACACTACCCACCACCTACCCCAAGAAACTTTAATTCTAGGAGACTTCAACACTGACTGGCAATCCTGCTGTAGCAACCACCCAACCCATCATGTAAATCTTCATGGCTTCACCCAACTAGTCCAGTCACCTACTAGGATATATAACTCCAACAAACACACTACCCTTGATTGAATACTAGTCAATAAGAGCCCCCAGTCATATATAGCAGGCTGCTTATCTGACAGCCTCAGTGATCACTCCCCAACCTTCTTACTAAGAAAACACCTTTATAAAGCAAAACCCATCATCTACCATCAAATACGCAAAAAAACTAACTTCAACCCTTTCTCATTCAGCTCATCCCTAAAAGACTGTAACTGGCAACCTATAAAATACCTCAAACTAGATGACGCAGTTGACAACTTTAATAAAACATTCCTAAGCATCCTTAATTACCACGCCCCCATAAGACATTCCTGAACTAGAGCCAAACAATCACCATGGCTACAAAAAAACACGAAGTCGGAAATGAAAAACAGGGATAAAGCATGGAACAACTGGCGCAAAACCAAAACCCCCTCTACTAGGCAAACATTCCTAGAACTACAAAATAGAACAAAAAGCTTATAAAACAGGACAAAATCCAATACTACCAGTCTGCCCTTACCTCCTCCCAACACAACCCCAAAAAATTCTGGTCCTCAATAAACTCCATCCTCCACCCAGGTAAAGTAAGTACACGCACTCCTAACTTAACTTACTCCTCCGAAAATATTGCTACCTCTTTCAACAATCACTTTACACAAACTGTACTATCACTAGCTAGACAACACAACCCCCCCCCATAAACCCACACCATCAACTAGAACTAACAATCTCCCAACTAGCTTCTCTTTCTCTCCTGTTCCTACCTCCAAAATAAAACAACTACTAACTAAACATAAAACCACCAGATTAGCAGCAGACAACCTCCCAGGTGAATACATTCAACTTGCAGCTGACGCTCTAGCCTACCCCGTATTACTCTTGATTAACAGAACTCTGTCAGAAAGTTATGTTCCTACACTATGGAAAGTCTCACACATAATTCCCCTACACAAAGGAGGCCCCTCCACAGATCTAACCAATTACTGCCCCATAGCTATTCTTTCGCCACTCTCCAAAATACTAGACAAATGCATTCATTCTCAAGTCTCAGATCACCTCCTTGCTAACAACCTCCTCTCCAATACACAACACGGTTTCTGACCTAACCATAGCACCGCCACCGCCTTACTCTCTTTCTATAACACTATCCTACAAAATAAAAATGCAGGTTATCTCTCCTCAGCTACCTTCCTAGACCTCTCTAAAGCTTTTGATATGGTCCCACCAAACAACTCATCTCTCTTCTCAATAACCTATCCTTCTCTCAACCAGTCATCAACTGTTTTCAGAGTTACCTATCTGACGGCCAACAAGCAGTTGTTTGGCAGGAGAACCTATCCCCCCAACTACCAGTCTCCATAGGAGTTCCCCAAGGGTCCATCCTGGGACCCCTACTCTTCTCTGTTTTCACCAATAATCTAGCCTCAGCCACAATACATGGCACACTCATACAATATGCAGATGACTCAACCATCATCTGCGTAGCCCACTCCCTACCAGAACTGCAAAAAGTCACACAGGAAGCATTTTCTTCTATTGAACTTGGTTATCCAATGCCCAACTAATACTCAACCCAAACAAAACAAAATTACTAATCATCCAACCCACCAAACTTACCCTAGACAGCTCTCACTTTAACATCACAGCAAAAGACAACACCACCATCCATCCTACAGAACACACCAAATTACTAGGAGTAGAAATAGACAATAAAATGAACATTGACATTCACATTTCCATGACCATTAAAAAAAGTGCACAAAAAACTAGGAGCATTATATAGAAATCAACAACTACTTACCAAAGCAGCTAAAATTTCGGTAGCAAATTCTCATCTTATCTCTACCCTACTCTATGCCTCTCCAATATTTACTAATCTTAGACAATGTGACCTAAATAAGCTCGAAACCTGCTACAACAAAATCGCCAAATTCGCCACAGGAGCTTCCTACCCTACTCATCACTGTCTCTCACTAGCAGAACTGGGCTTGCTAGAGCTCCCCCACCTCCTTCAATGGTACCAACTCACACTCGCCCACAAACTAATAAACCAACCACTAAAAGTCCCATCCCTCCAGAATCTACTCCTGCCCTACATAACCATGAGACCACTAAGATCCAGCCACAAAAACCTCCTACAGGTCACAAGAGCCATTAACTCTGCTGGAGAAGCATTATTCTCCTGCACTATAGCCAAACTCTGGAACTTCCTCCATCCTCAATTACCTCTGTAACTTCTTGCACTCACTTTAAATCCTTACTAAAATCACACTTCAAAACTTGCCAGATATGCCCTTCCAACCCCCCCCCCAAAACCATTCACTCCCCCCACCCACTACCTCTCTCAGCCCCCTATCAACAACCTACTCTTAGCAAGCTTGGCTACTCATGTTCCCAGCTACCTACCACATAATACTAACTTCTTGTAGCAACAACTGCTAATGGCTGTTATGTACCTCAAAAACAGTTTGTATCAATTGTTCACTGATGAATCTCAACTACATTTTAACCATACAAGGAAAGGAACAGGTCACAAATCACGCCAGCCGAAGTAAAACAAATATAGCCTTTTACTTGTAAGCGCTTTCATGCATATGAATACATGCACTTCTTCAGACAAACACAGAAATATATTAAAACACTTATATAGGCTTTGAATACCCAGCTGACCCATTTTGTGAACAATGATCTAATTAATTATCCAATTAAGTCAGGGTAAATCAAAGCAACTTCAGTAAAAACAGTACATACAAAAACTGACTGCACAAATCTGCAAAAGTCTTTGATTGCATATATATTTTGCCAACTACCAAAATTTCTACATTATAAAAATAAAAATAAAAGTAAACACATGTCAAGAGGAATTGTGTATAAAGATGTGTATAAATCTATTTTATATGTTTTATAACTACAGAAATACTTTGCAAAAACGTTTTGAATGCAACATAGGAAAATGTTACTTATATGTTTATACTATTTTCAAAATTAAATTGTTTTAACTAAAAATATGTTACTGGTGCATAGTCATAAATGTCAAATGCATTCATTTTTAACTGAGTGTCTGTTGAATACATAATTCCATATTCTGGTGTTATAAACACCAATGGATAAATGGAAAAGGAAGGAAAAACAATACATATACATGATCATTAATTTTTCCAAAACAGAATATAATTTGTTTTACTTCGGCTGGCGTGATTTGTGACCTGTTCCTTTCCTTGTGTATTTTTTATCAATTTTATTGAGCTGTTTGTTTCTACATTTTAACCATGTTTAGTATATGTCACCATATTTTAAAATTGTACTATGCTCTACAGCTGTTTTACAGCTGTTTTCTTCTTGTCTTGCATCCTTAACTGGACTAATGTCTACATTTAAATGCTATGTTTTTTTTAAATGTATAATGCAAATAATATTGTGGAGCTTTTCTCCCCGGGCCTCCGCTGAAAACGGACCTGTGTCCAGTCGGACTCTCCCGGTCAACAAATGTAAATAAATAAATAAATAATATATATATATATATATATATATATATATATATATATATATATATATATATATATATATATATATGTAGATACATATTTATTCATTCATGGTTCATGTGTTTGTTAATGTTGTTTTATATATATAGATTTCTTTATTGCTTTTATAGTTTTTTTTGGCATGGAATGCATTTTATCTTTAGTTAGCATGTGCTTTACTGCTGAATGGGTTAATTAATTAATTGATTTTCTCTGCTGTAACTGGATTGGTCAGTATCATTTCAAATTTGTGTAAATTAAGTTGAATGTTTGTTTTTCTGAGATGTGATGAAGCATGTTCTACATGTGAAATCACTTATCCGTTGACTACACAATAAATCTAACTGAATTTTTGAGCCTGGTGGTCCTGCCTTGTGTTTTTACCTTAATGCCAAACCTACCAACATTGCAAACAAGACTCAAAGTAACCTTAATATATTAGTCAATATAAGAGCCTTAACAAAAACTTCACACCCTATAAGCCCTTCTCACTAAGGAGAATGTAGACATCTGTGCCATTATCGAGACTCAGTTTAAAGCCTTACAAAGAACTCTGGGAGTGTAAGGTTACAGTGCCTTCCATACATTTAGACCAAAAACAGCACAGACAGAAACTAAAGGTGAAGCTTCCTCAGTCTACATTGGCAACAAATTTACCTGCATGTTGGTCAAACAGGATGATGTCATGGAGTTCATCCATGTGCATGTCATCTTAGATAAGGCCCCTTGCCATAGCCTAGCTAGCTATACGTCACCATCAATGTCCAAAGAGTCTCATAGCTCTTACCTACATCTATTAGAGGCACTCACTATCCAAACAAATACCTTATTCATGGCTGACATTAACTACACTTCTATAAATTGGGAAACACTGCCTGAAACTCATAGGCACAACATTTCCTGGACTTTATAATCACAACCACCCTGGACCGCATAGTGTGTACTTCAACCAGAGAGCAATATACTAGAACTAGTACTCATCAAAATGGGAAAGCATTGCTACATCTTGTTGGGAGGGTGGCCTAATGGTTAAGGTGTTTGCCTTACAAACACAAGGTGCAGGGTTTGAGTCTCACAAGGGATAATTGAGTAGGCTGAAAATGGCTCACAAGGGCAGTTAGCTTAGTACTAGTCTATGACTCTATGAATCCCTCAGTAGTGAGGTCAGATAAAAAAAATGTCTCCTTCAAAATAAAAATCAACTCAGAAAACCCAACTAAACCTGTAAATTACAGTTGAGAATTCTAAGACAAACTACATCTTATTAAGTGACCGTTTGTCAAAATTCAAGGCTGCCCTTAACTCTGAGACCATAGCTACATATACATAATTATTCACAGAAATAAAGCAGAAACACAGAGAATGCAATACTTACCAGAAGAAAGCCCAAAACAAACACCAAAAACAAAGTCCACTGGTGGAGTCCTCAGATCAACAGGGTATATAACAAAAAATAAATAAATAAACAAATAAATAAATAGATAAAATAAAAAAGTCAAGGCCAAATAAAAAAAAGCAGTTCACATAAAGAAGAGCTATCTGATTCAACTAAATAAGAAAGTAAGAGGTCTAATTAAGTATAACAAGGCCAATTACAAGTCAGGATAACATCTGATGCTAAGAACAGTCACAAGGCCTTCTTCAGCATCTCCATAACTTTAAATATGACACAGAGCAGTATGCTGAACTGCTAGTTAACTTAACTACATTCATTGATCAGAGAGACCTAGCAAATCTACTGGTTGATAGATTCAGCTCTAACTTCACCCTTCACTCTCCCTCACCCCTGGCTACTTCCTGTGAAATCCCTTCGTGCATACCTCACCTGCACTATTAGCAGAGATCAGGCTCTTGTGGTGCTTGCTAAGGGCAAAAATACTGCCTCACTGGGCCCCAGGAATATCCCTGGTGGCTTCCTGAATAGTCTAAAACATGACCTATCAGGACCACTTAAGACACTCTTCAACTTCAACTTTAAAACAGGTTATATACCAAGTGAATGGAGGATCGCAATGGTTATCACTCTTCATGAGGGAGGACAACCACCTGACCTAGGGGACTTACAAACTCATCAGTCTGACAAGACTAATATGCAAAGCCATGGAATGAGTTATCATGGAAATGATCAACAAGGACATTGACAACCTACAGATGCTGGAAGCATACCAGTTTGGCTTTGCTTAAGGGAAGATTGTGCCTACTGAACCTGGTTGATTTCATCAAGAAGGTCACCGAGGTAATGGATGAGGGTAAAACAGTCCATAGCACAAACCTTAACCTGTTCAAGGCATTTAGTATGATACCCCACTAAGACATTGTTGACAGATTCTCCAAACTAAGCATAAATCTGTTCAGCACAACCGAATTCAAATAATTTAAATGAAACAATTTATCCATGAATAAAACTGTGCGTGTGTGTGTGTGTGTGTGTGTGCGTGCGTGCGTGTGTGTGTGTGTGTGTGTGTGTGTGTGTGTGTGTGTGTGTGTGTGTGTGTGTGTGTGTGTGTGTGTGAGTGATAAGCAGACATTATACTTTTTCAATTTAAGAAGTAAAACTCTTTCTTCAACAATTACATACTGTATTCCATCTCTGAAACATTAGGTGGAAGAAATATTTTACATAAAAATATAAAATAAAATAATAATAAAAATATATAAGCAGAAACCATCACAGTGTGGTTTGGAAGCTGCACAGTAACAAAAAGGAAGGTGCTACAAACAGTGGTGAGGGTTGCAGAGAAGGTAATAGGATCCAGTCTTCCATCAATACATGTTTATTCTGCAAGAAGCATCCAAAAGGCAACCAAAATAATACAGGACAACAAACATCCTTTACATGGACTGCTTAAGCATCTGGCATCAGGCAGGAAATATTGCAGCATCCACTGCAGGACTACAAGATTCAGTAACAGTTTCTACCCTCCAGTGATTACACTTCTGAACTTGGGCACTAGTCCCAGGGGTCCGGACACATAATAAGTCAATTTTTATTTATTTGTGCAGCATATACTTACATGTATTCCAAGTAAGTGCAATATTTATTTATTATATCCATAATCAACATTATTTAACTCACTCAAGTTGAATTTTAGACAAGTAACTTAAGCATGTTAAGCTGTAGTATGTTTTGTATTAGTTTAAATAGGGTAGTTAATTTAACTCAGGGAAGGGTTTTCATTTATGAATGTTGGTAAATGTATCTATTCTTTCTTGCATGTATTGGGAGTAGTATTGTATTTGTTAATTATGTTTATTCCTCTTACTGTATGTGATGTTTCACTTTCCTTTGTAATCTCAAGAATTGAGCTGATGTATGACATTTTGATTAGGCTACTTGTGTATAGTTCTAAATGACAATAAAGTTTATTTTGATTTTGACTTAAATATTAGTTACACAATAAGTGCAAATCAGCTTAACAAATATTAGGTTTTCTAAGAGCAATAATGCCCTTTGCAGTAGGCATTACAGTACAATAATGGACCAAGTTTCTGTGGTGAAGAACCCCTTTGCCTGTGGCAAGGACTTACAGCCCCACTGTCAGAATCTTCACTTATCTGTAACACCTACCTTGTAGGGCAGTATTGCTTGCTAAATATCTTGCTGTGTGTGTGAGAACTGCAGTGATTAAATATTGCACAGCACTACTACAACACACATCACCATGTAAGATATTTGGCTTTAGTCACTGACATTTGAAGTAAACTAATCATGAACAGGTATGCAGGACAACTGCTCTTTAATAAATATAATGATGACATCTTGATTTTGGCTTGCTTAAATACACATTCGTTTTAATACCCCCATGGAAAGATCACATTCTCTTTTACAGACGTTATTTGGATGACATCTGTATTTTATGGTCTGGCTCTGAAGGGAACCTATCTGAATTCCTTACACATATCAATTCAACAACGAATTTCCTACAATTCACACACACAGTGGATCAGCACGAACTTCATTACCTGGACATTACTCTTTACAAGGACTACAATCAGAAAACTTTCCATTCCAAACTACATCGCAAGGCAACATTTTCTAACTCCTTGCTACACTTCGAAAGTGCCCACCCACCATATCAAAAGAGGGGGATCATTAAGGGGCAGCTCATCAGAGCAAGTAGAATATGCAGTACGGAGAAAGTTTTTGATTCTGAGGTGGAATTTTTGAAAAACCTTTTCTTGGAGAGAGGTTACCCTCTGGAGCTATTTCTAACTCTAGCAGCAGAGGTAAAATCTGCACGACATTCCCTCTACAAACCAATACTGGGGGGGGGGTTTGTACCAGTGACCAACAATACACAAAACAAGGATACTGTTCACACTAACAGTTTTGCACACACATACTCATCAAATTCCTATGAATTGGAAGAAACAATCTTACATCACTGGCCGGTTTTAACCCTCTTTGAAGAACTAAAGGACTACATACCACCTAAACCCAGTTTTGTTCGTAAAAGAGGGGCTAATTTAAAGGAATTATTTGAAAGAAATCAAAGAAAAAAGATGAAGGTAAAACAACCAAGGCTGGGCACATTCAAATGTGGTGCCTGTGCCCAATGTCATGCCATATCCAAAGAAACAGCACCATACCTCCCGTCTAGGAACTACAAGATACACCCCACTGGATTTTACACCTGTGCCTCTAGAGGGGTTGTATACTTGGGGATGTGCACCAACTGTCAAAGTTTCTATGTGGGCAAAACTGAGAGGGAATTAAGAAAACGTATCTACGAGCATCTTTATGACATGACCAGGAAGAAGGAAACCAACGCCCTCTACAAACAGTCACTCTCCTGCCCAGAACCCAAAATCCAGTTTCTAGTCCTGGAACAGGTTGAGCCAGATGCAAGAGGTGGTGACTGGGTGTGATTTTATCTGTGACTTTTGGAATACTTCAGAAATAAAAATACAGCCTTTTGGACTTTAGCAGAGTTCCGGTTCCTTTCTTCAAGGTCGTGGATTATTCTTTGCTTAAATTCACAAACAAAATGCTTATTTCAGTTTACAAGCCTGTATCATTTCTGTACCAATTTAACCGGCTTAGACTTCACATGTCAGCACTCACATATACACTCTCAGTCATAGTTGGGCTGTAGCTAGATATTATTCACTAGAAAACTGCAGACAGTGCATTGTTATTATAGAGTTGTAATGTAGACAATCAGTATACTTTGTAACTTAATGTTCCATAATATACCACAGTAACACCATATTAAATGCATCTAATGCCTTTGTATCTCTGCAGCTGAACTACAAAAGGTGCAAATGATTTCTGAATGTCTTTACAGGTTGCTATAAAATTGTATGTCTGTGCAAATGCAGCCATATGTCATACAGTACTAACGTATGTTTCCCTTGTAAACTTTTCAATGTTAACACTGTAGGGTTTAAAGTTTATTTATTTATTTATTTATTTATTTTATTGACATTTGTTTACCAGAAATGCCTGAGAGGGTGGTACATCCCTATTTTCAGTAGAGGACTGGTGAGAAAAGCTCAAGACATTAAACAACATAAAATAAAGCACCATTACACGTACACAGACACACACACACACACACACACACACACACACACACACACACACACACACACACACACACACACACACACACACACAGACATACACACACACACACACACACACACACACACACACACAAATACACACACACACACACACACACACACACACACACGGTTTGATAGTGGACTATATAAGATACAATAAAGCATGAGGATATGTAAAAATAAAAGGAACTAAAAAATGATTAAATATGACAGTCAGTATATACAAAAGTATTAGATGCATAGTCTACTATGCTAGGAAATAAAAATAAAAAGATACAAGTCCACCCTAAGAGTGAGGAGAGGGTATGTGTTGAAAGGTATAGATAGACAGTATGATGACAGCTTAAGTATGTACGAAAGTAAAGTGTTAATATGAGTATGTGAGAAATTCTTTGAGCATGGATTTAAATACACGGAGACTAGATATAGTTATAACTGAATTTAGAAAAGAGTTCCATAGTTTGAATATGCAGCATTAGTATAAATTTGACCCATTCTTTTTTTGGAGGGGTTATAGACTTCAAGCAGGTATTTAACTTGAGAACGCAGAGGATGATTTGGGAAATAGTGATGAAGTACTGAAGAGGTTCATTGATAGAGGGAGTTATGTAGTAAGTTATGGGTTAGAAGACATAGGGGCTAGCTGAGGTGGGAGTTCTAACCAGCTGAGTCCAGTTAACATAGAGCAATGTCGAGCTTTATGTAACAGGTTAGCTGCAAATTAGCTATCTTATTATAGCATTGCTCCAGTTGTGATTTAAGAAATCTGGGTGATAGTCAACATATGTGAGCTATGGGGGGGTAAAGATAAGTTTTAGCTAATGTGATTCTACAAGAAGGAGTGAGAAATTACTTTCCTCTATATAGATTTTGATGAGTTATTTTTATACAGTTTTGTATGTGAACATCAAACTTTATGTTGTCATCCACAGTGATTCCAAGTAATTAGGTATGGTTAACTACTTCAATAGCTGTATTGTTTAAAAAGGTAATGTGGCAGTTACTTTTACCACTGGCAGAGCATTGGCATGGGACTTTGGAAAAATAGCAGTAGTTTATCCTTTTTGAGATTAAGTAAATGTTGGTTTTGATGTAGCCACAGTCTGACTGAATTAAGGGCATTTTGTTTATGGATTATAGTTATATTGGGCTGTCAGATAAGCAGATAAGAGATGTGTCATCTCCATATTGAATAAGGCAAGGTTGCTGTGAGGAGGTATACAGCTTATTGATGAAAATGTTAAAGAAAAGTAGACCGAGACTAGGGCCTTGAGGAACTTCCATTTTAAATAGGAGAAGAGGAGAGAAAGACCAGAGCCATTTTACAGAGTGATACCGTTCAGACGGGTAGCTAGAGAAACATAGAATAATTGGATTGGAAAGGCACAGACAAGACATTTGAGTCAGCAGTTTCTCATGTGACAATGTCTTAAAGGCTTCGAGAGATCTAGAGAAACAGGAGAGATAAACTTTCCTTGGCCTCTATGCATATTAGTGGTGAAAGAAATGTTGAGGAGAGCAGTAGTGGTGCTATGACCGCGTCGGAAACTGTGTTGTGCTGGGGTTATGATATCATTTTACAAGAGGCACTGAAGGAGTTGCTTATGAATACATTTTTCCAGGATCTTAGAAAGGAGGTTAAAATGGCAATTGGCCTAAAGTTAGAGATTTTAGAGGTGTTACTTCCTTTATGGAGGTGGGAATAATGAAGAATTTATTTTCACAAGGCAGGGACATGGGAGTCTTGAATACATTTTTTTACTATGTTTAGATATGATGTGGAGATAGGTTGCAGATTGAAGGCATGGTTGTCAGGTCTAGTAAAGCTTTGAGGTAGATTAAATGGTTGGAAAGAGCTGCAGCTACAAGAACTATGATGTTGATGAAGAAAGTGTTTAATTTGGTAGCTGTTTTTGAGGGGGATATGTCCAGATAGGGACTTGGTGAGGATGGAGAGGCACGTTGAAAATGTCTCTTAATTGAATTTGTTTCTTGTTGAGGTTGTGCAACTCCTTGTATAGATGTAAGTTTTGGAAGGATTTATCTTCATGCCATTGTTGTTTTGTCACATTTCTGAATGAGAATTCTAAAGAATGAGGTGGCCAGGGATTTGAATATTTAATGCTCTTTTATTTCTAGAAGGAACAAGAATTTTTAGAGTATTCATGAATATATTGTTGAATTTGTTGACAGCTTCATTTAGAATGGTTTTGAGTGGAGACCATTTGACAGATTTTATTACATTATTGAGTGTGTAAGTATGAAAGAGAGACTTTGGGTAGTTCTGTATTCATTTTTTTTTTCTGATGGGTGATTTCTCTGATGGTGAAATTAGGATGATGGTCACTAAGGGAATCAGGTAGTACCCCTGAGACAGCATACTTGCTAGGGTCAGGGACAAGTATCCAGTCAAGGACAGAATTTTTATGATTTATTGTGTTGAGTTGAGTAGGGGAAAAAATCAGCTATATGACCCCATACAAGTTAAGACTAGAAACTGGGGTGTTAGATGTCACAAATAACCAGTCAGTGATAATGTCCCCTAAGATAATGGTTTCAGTAGTAATATTTGTAGTTATACAGCAATGTATTTCTTCTAATAAGCTGATATTATTACCTAGTGGTCTGTAGAGGGTAACTATACAAAGCTGCTTATGTTTATTAACATTTAGAAGAGACATAAGAAGTTCTGTATTTTGGAAGTTTGGTATGTTACTTTTGATAGTTGAGAAACTTAGGCATTAGGCACAATCGCAGCATCTCCCCCCTTTTTATGTAGTCTGTCACATCAAATTATATTGTAGCCAGGGAGTAGAATTTTAATTTAATGATAGTAATATCTGGTGAGCAAGGAAATGTTTTGAGACTGTTGTATTGGAATTAGGAGCTAGGATGGTGGAATGGATAAAGCTGAGGGGCCAGGGTAGGGATGGATGCCACAAAAAGAGCGATCTTAGAGAAGACAGGATTAGGATTTTTTTTTTTTTTATAAAGTATATGAATTTATTCATGATTATGTGAAATTGAAATGAATGGTTAAATGTTTTGTATTTGAAAAAGCGAATAGGATGGGCATGTTTCTTATACAGTTATTCTATGCCAGTGTCTTCCTGCATGCCACCACTTATTGTATTGATTACTTTCTTTAGAATTACTAGTTCAAATCCATTACTGCACACTTCTACTTAACATAATTGTGGTGTGTCAGTGATACAGGTACCTGAACTGAATGAGAAAGATCTCACTTTCAGGCAGCCAGTCACTAATGTAACTACAAGATATTATTACATTTTTCAGTGTGACCTTTAGCTAAGGCTGTGTTAACTAGTGCTTAGATTAACTACAGTGAGACAAACACTAACCAATTTTTACCTATTTTGCACTTACATAACCCGTGAAGAGAACTGCCAGCCTTCTTCCACAGACAGCGACTCACCTTAATGTAATTAAAAACATGTTATATAATACAACTTGTGCAATATCCTGTAACAAACCTTGTGATTTAGATGAACGTTAGATTAATGTCAGTCATGCTTTCATTTAGTTAGACTGTGTGACTGTCATGTTTTTTAGAATATTCCTTCCACACTCTGGATAACTGCTATTGCTGAAATTATGTGTCTTTATCTTAGATGTCATATTTTAAATTAACGATACACAGTGGGAAGATCTGTTGTATCTCCTATGGGTTTCCTGAGTCATACTCTATTCAGTGTGAAAATATTGTAACAATTCATTTAGAAGTATGCAGGTTTGTTGCATTACACACACAGACACATGCACACAAACACACACACATGCACATACACGGACACGTTCTTTTAAGCAAACAAATGTCTACACATGTGGAAGCATATATAAATGAAAGCGACACAACTGATTTTAGGGTATGGTCCTGGGCTAGACTAAAAAACAATAGAGATGGACTTTGTTAGGCCTCCGCCAGGAAGGAATCAAAGTTGTAACATGAAAACTACTGCAAGCATTAAAATAATTCCATCTCAAGGAGAACGGACTCCTGAAAGAAAGCATTCAGAACTACATGCAGCATTCCATGATCAGAAACATAGCACTTCGATAGCTAATTATGGATACAAACCATGACAAAAATGATAGGGTATACCAGAACATAAGTGCATGGGTATCACTTAAGGATGGAAATGTCTCAACAATATCATAAATAAATATTTGCAGCCATTCCGTAGATACATACTTATATATAAGTTCATAGGTTCATAGGTTGATACTAGGCTATCTGCCCTAGAGCATTTATAAGCCTAGCCAGAGTGTGTTTGGCTTTCACCACACTTTTAGATTAGTTGACTGTGCCTCAGTATAATAGGTCACAGAAGATAACCCTTTTAAGGTTAGTTTACTGTGCCTCTGTCTAGTAGGGACACAGAAGAGATCCCAGGGGTAAACCTGCGATCTCCCATCCACTCATCAAGATTTCTCTTGAAGAGGGTCATTGAGGGGCTCTGCCTAACATGGATTGGGATTTTGTTCCAGAGTGAGTGGAGCCTCTGGGATATGAATCTGTCCCTCCAGCATGTCCTATTTATTTCTGTGCTGAGGTTTAAGTCCCTGGAGCATGTAGCTCTAAGGGATTTGGATTTCCTAAGGTGGAGCATGTCCATTAATTCTGGTTTGAACATGGCTTTATACGTCAGGCATAGATCGCCACTGAGTAGGCGGTAAGCAACTGAGTAGAGCTGGAGTTTCTTTAGCCTAACTGCATAGGGCATTTGTTTAAGTCTCTTGATCCTCTTGGCGAGGTACTTTTGGGGTCTTTTCAGTTGTTGCAGGTGTCGGGTAAGGTACATCCCAAATGGGGCATTATATTCAATTATGGGCCTGATGAGGGATGTGTAGAGGGGCACAATGACCTCTCTTGATCTAGATGTGAACCCTTTCATGATAAGGTGGGCTATATAGAAGGTCTTTCTAACCACTTTGGCAACATGATTGTCAAAGGAGAGATTGCTATCTACTTGTGTCCCCAAATCCCTAATTACTTCTTCCATACTTAATGGATTACCACCTATGTGGCAATTTGTGGGCACTTTGTTTTCCCAAAGGGGATGACTATGCACTTTTTGGCATTTAGATTTAGGCCATGGCTCTGGCACCAGTTATCAGTCTCAGTTATCAGTCTCAGACCTTTATGGAGGATGCTTGTGTTAGTCGGCGAGTCGATTATGGCACCCAGTTTGCAGTCATCTGTGAACTTGGTCAGCCATAGTCCTCCCGTGTTAGCCTGTACCTCAGAGAAATATATACCGAACAAGAGAGGTCCCAGGACTGAGCCTTGTGGGACGCCACTTGTAACTGGTTTAGAGTCTGACAGGGCACCTGCAATTCTGACCATGTGGGTTCTATCCCTGAGCCAGTTTGCAACCCATCTTGTGACATAGGGGTTGATATTTCAGCTGGTGAGCTTATTTATGATGCCCGAGTGGGGTATTGTGTCGAAGGCTATTGCGAGGTCCAGGTAGGCTGTGTGGACTACCTTCCCTTCATCTATGGCCTTGGTGACTGTTTCAAAGAAGTCAACCAGGTTCAAGAGGCAAGATCTGCCCTTAACAAAGCCAAATTGGGTAGGATCCAGTGTTTGGAGGTTCCCAATGTCTTTGTTTATGAGTTCCATGATGATACGCTCCATAGCTTTGCAGACCAGGCTAATCAGGCTTATAGGGCGATAGTTTCCAGGGTCCATTGTGGCACCACCTTTGTGGAGTGGGACCACTGTTGCTGTACGCCATTCCTTGGGTACATATCCTGTAGTAAGGCTGAGATTGAACAGTGACTTTATGTGAGGGTTCAGTTCTTCTTGGAGCTCGTGTATGCGCAGCCCAGGACACCGTCCTGTCCAACTGATGCTGTGTTTTTTGCTTTGGAGAGGGAAGCTCTCACCTGTGCATCTGTGATGTCAGGGAGGCTACACTCTGTTGGGATAGACATTTGCTCTTTTGGGGGGAGAGGGCAGGATGTTGGCAATGTCTGTGGGTTCAGTGTATTTTTTGTCATTTTGCACTAACTCAGAGCATATCTGGGAGTTGCCACCCAGGTACCTGACATAACTAAAGAAGGCCTTGTGATTATCTTTAGCATCTTGTGCAATTTTTCTTTCAAAGCTGGCCTTAGATAATTTTATGAGGGATCGTAGTTTCTTGCTAGTACTGATCAGAGATGCCTTCCCTCTTTGGGATTTTGCTCTATCATGTAGTAGCTTCCTCCTTCTGTTGTATAGCTTATTTATGGCTGGGGTCCACCAGACAGGTCTCCTGCCTTTGGAGGAGTGAGTCTTGGTTTTATTTTGGATAGCACGATCCATGCATTCCTGTAGTTGTCCATAGAATACGTTTGTAAAGGATTCTGCAGTTTGGGCCATATTTTCCACTGGTCTGGGGGCTTTGAAGGATTCTGCCTCAGTTTTGAGAAGTGTGAAGTTTGCTTTTGAGAAGTTCTTCACCATAGTTTCCTTGGCTGGGGATGGGGACGGGATATGGATGTCCAGTGAGATTAATTTATGGTCAGATCTTACCAATGTGGGGTATACCTCTGGTATGGAACATAGAGTCCCCATGTTGGTGATGATCAGGTCCAATATGTTTTCCCCTCTTATGGGAGTGGTGACCAGTTGTTCCTATAGCATTTGAGTTTATAAATTCTAGGAACCGTTGGACGAGGGTGTTTGGGCTTGAGTAGTGCTCCCAGTCTATGTTTGGGTAGTTGAAGTCACCCAGTATGATGGTGTTTGGAGAGACCTTCATATTCTCCAGTGTTCTCAGGAAAGCTGAGTGGGGTTCCTGAATTTGGGAGGGTGGTCTGTAGCAGGCTACAAACTGAAAGGCAGTTTTGCCCACTGTTATTTGGACATGGATGCCCTCCGATGTTTCGTGCAGTGCCACTAACCTGGAGGTGTGGGTATCTTTGATGAATATGGACACTCCCCCTCCTTTTGCGGTTTGGTCCGAGTTTTGGGGCCGAAAAGCATGGTATGAGGTATAACCTGGCAGTGCTGGGGTGCTCTCAGGAGCCTTGAACCAGGTTTCTGTTACTGCACAGATATCGATATTCTCCATAAGAGGAGAGCTTCGAGTGCGTGCATCTTGAGGTTTAGACTTCTGGTGTTGAGCAGCATTACCCTTAGTTTCTTTTTCCTTGCATTTTCTATGGAGGTGGGTTTGTCTTTTGAGCCTTGCCTAAAAAAGGCACTATGGGGGTGGCAAGAACCTTAGCCAATATTTGAAAGCCCAGGGGTGACAGGTGCAAGCCGTTCCTAGCAAAGCAACGTGGCTTGTTGAGTATGTCATCCCAGGCTGACAGGCATTGGATCTCCTTTGAATGACACCAATACTTTAGCCAATTGTTAAAATTGATCATTTTGTCTTTATACTGTGGCATCATTCTTGGTGAGGGTAAGATGCTACTCAAGGTCAGGGTCATACCGGCCTGGGCTACATGATCAGAGACCTCCTCTTTGTCTCTTTTCATGTAGTCCAGGGAGGTGCATCTCAGGTCATTCACACCAGCATGGACAATGACGGAGTCATAGTTGTACTTGCTTTGGAGTGACCTGAGTGCTTGTGTTATGTGGCGGATCCTGGCACCTGACAGGCAGCTTACAGTGACCTTCTCCTTGTTCAGCCTGGTGAGTGGGACGTCAGTGTGTCTGACAATAGAGTCACCTATTACAAGTGTATTAGGTGTGTTATTTAGCCTTAAAGGCTGTGACTGTGTGGCACACTGACTTTGTGAACTATGTGATATGTGGGTATTGTTGTGGGGTAGCGGTTGCTTGGATGTCTGCTTTGGAGGTCTCTGCTGCTTGGGCAGATTTTTATTTAGAGCCTCCGAGTATGTTTTTGTGTGTTTACGTGTTTGGTTTGCTGTTGCGATAGGTCTATGTGAGACTGGATTTATGGTGTGTGTGGTTACCTTCTCCTCCTGACTGACTGCGCCAGTACTGGGTTGAGAGAGCTCAGCCTCCAGTTTGGCTATATAGTTGCATCTCTCACATATATTTGGGCTTGTTGGGAGGAGGAGAGGGTGGTCTGTGTACATAAGGCAGTTGTAACATTGCCTCAAGATTCCCAGATTCACCAGCTGGACTGGAGAGTAAACCCAAAACTGACTTTTGGACATGCCATAATAGTATAAGGAACTACTTTTTGACTGATCAAAAAGGACCAATAGGGAGCCAAGTACTTAAAGGGAGTATAAGAGGGTGTAGTGCTTTAGTTTATTAGTGCTTACTTATAAGATAACTTATACGAGCAACTGCAGGGCTTTAGAATGAAAATAGAGTGCTTACTTTGAGATTTAGAACAGTTCTAAGGGAAAAAGTGAAGAGCAGACATTGTGGAGCCGGGAATAGTTTAAACCCATTTAAGCGGTGCTGCCCGATGCTGCGCTATGTGGAAAATCATGCAAAACCATGCAAATGCGGGTTTTAAAGCAGGGAAACTGAAAGAGATAGGAATTGACCGAAAACGGCCAATAAGCTACTAGTTTAAGGGCTGAGACCACTCCTCCAGTGACAGATAGGCTGCTCAAAGCTCCCCACTCTCACTGGTGAACAGAGAAGCTTCCTCCTATCCAAGTAAGGATATGGGCAACACAGGAAACTATACCACAGTCCGGAATTCAGCAAAACCTGAAATCTGGACTAATCTAGTTCAGCAAAGGCAGGAAAAGAGAATATTTTGTTTTGTTTTTTTTTTTTGTTTTTTTTTTTCAGGAAACAGCAGAAAAACACACAGAAAACACTGTAAATGCTATAAACAGGCTAGCACACTTTAGTGTGTAGCCTACAACAGTTATACAATACAAAAACGACTTAAATTGATATAAAACAAGTGCAAAAACTGTAAAAAGCAGAAGCAAATGCAATTTAAACTTTTTAAAGCACAGATCAGTTAGAAATCCGCTTTTTAGGCGGGAAAAGGCAGTCAGAGCAAAAAAACTGAGAAAAAAATACTTAAATCTGGAAAAGTCTCTCTTGGGTCTCTCTGTTGCCTGTATCACTCTGCAGGACACCATGAGGAGCTGTGCGGAGTTGTACACAATAACAAACTTTTTAAATCACAGATTCTCTAAAAAAACTGGTGTTTTAGGTGGAATTAGTTAAGACAGCAAGAAAAGCAGAAAAGTGATACTTAATCACTTCAAAGTCACTCTTTTGTCTCTCTAATGCTGTAGACTCTGCAGAACACCCGGAAGGCACTTGCTGAGGTGTATGTATAAGTATATCATTGATTAATGAAATCACTTTCCACAGATGACTCTACATGAAAGACAATTCTATGACTGGACCAAGGCCTCCAGCCCAAAACTCTGAGATCAAACAACAGTAAAGAAAAGAAAAAAGTTTCTCAGACCCACTGTCCAGCAATCTTGCACCAAAAGATTGCTGGACAGTGCTGTCGGCGGAATACAGCATAAATAGAGGCACACACATCAACACTATTTCTCACACACACACACACACACACACACACACACACACACACACACACACACACACACACACACACACACACACACACACACACACACACAAACACGCACACACACACGTGTGCACACACTCTCTCATCAAATGCTCACACGCACATATAGCAAAAACACATTCACAAAGTCAGCAAAAAAAAAAAAAAAATACTTGTTTTCCCACCATTCTAAGCTAGTTTAGTCCATTTTTCAGGTTAGTGCTAAATTCAGGGCTGTGTTACAAGTTTCTGTGTTTGCCCATACCTTACTTGGATAGAAGAAAGTTTCTCTGTTCACTGTGAGAGAGGGAGCTTTGAGCAGCCTATCTGTCCCTGGAGGAGTGGTTTCAGCCCAGTAATTAATAGTTTATTGGCCATTTTGGGCTAATTTTTATCTCTTTCATTTCCCTGCTATAAAACCCACTTTTGCGTGATTTTGCACGCCGGGCAGTGTCATGTAGCTAGGGTATAACTACTCTCGGCTCCAAGCTTGACAAACTTTCAACTTAAGCACTCAAATCATTCACTTCTCATCCCTGCACTTGCCCAAAACTCATAGCAAGCACTAATAAACCTTAGCACTACACCCCCTATACTGTATAGAAGGACAAGACTCTCTATTCGACCTTAGCAGCCAATCAGTAAAACAGTTCACTGTACCTATCCAGGCATGCCCAAAGGGCAGTTTCAGGTGTACTCTCCAGTCCACCTGGTGAATCTGGCCATTTTGAGGCAATGTTACAATTGCCTCATGTACACAGACAAACCTCTCCTTCTTCCACCAAACACTAATACATGTGAGAAATGCAATTATACAGCCAAACTGGAGGTTAAGCTCTCTCAACCCAAGACTGGACCAGGCTGTCAAGAGGAGAAAGGAATTACTTGCATCACACCACCAGTCTCACATAGACCTATGAAACCAGCACTGGCAAAAAACACACATAAAGACACAAAAACATACTCGAAGGCTCTAAATAAAAATCTGCAAAAGCAACAGAGACCTCCAAAGCAGACATCCAACCCCCAAAGCAAACCATGAAAGACATATTTCACAAAACCAGTGTGCCATACAATTACAGCCCTTAAGGCAAAATAACATACCCAACACACTAGTAATAGGTGACTCTATAGTCAGGCACACTGACGTCCCACTCACTAGGATGAACAAGAAGAAGGTTACTGTTAGTTGCCTGTCGGGTTCCAGGATCCGCCACATAACTCAAGCACTCAGGTCACTCCAGAACAAGTACAAATATGACTCTGTTATTGTCCATGTTGGTGTGAATGACCTGAGCCATACCTCCCTGGACTACATGAAAAGAGACATGGAGGAGCACTCTGATCACGTAGCCCAGGCTGGTATGACCCTGACCCTGAGTAGCATCCTGCCCTCACCAAGAATGATACCACGGTATAGAGAAAAAAATTATGAATTTCAACAATTGGTTAAGCTTCTGGTGTCATTCAAAGAGGATCCAGTGTCTGTCAGCCTGGATGACATGCTCAACAAGCCACGCTGCTTTGCTAGAGATGGCTTGCATCTGTCACCCTTAGGCTTTCGAATACTGGACAAGGATCTTGCCACCCCCATAGTGCCTTTTTTAGGCAAGGCTCAAAAGACAAACCCACCACCGTAAATAGCACAAGTGACAGAAAAACTGAGGGTAATACTGCTCAATGCCAGAAGTCTAAACCTCAAAATGCATGCACTCGAGGCACTCCTCAATATGGAGAAAATTGATATATGTGCAGTAATAGAAACCTGGTTTAAGGCTCCAGAGAGCACCCCAGCACTACCAGACTGCAACTCATACCATACTTTTCAGCCACAAAACCTAGACCGAAATACAAAAGGTGGGGGAGTATCCATATTCATCAAGGATACCCACACCTCTAGGTTAGTGGCACAGCATGATGCTTCAGAGATCATCCACGTGCAACTAACAATGGGCAAAACTGCTATTCAAATTATAGCTTGCTACAGATCACCCACCATGTCCCAGGACCCTCACTCCATATTCCTGGAAACACTGGGAAACATAAAGGTCCTACCAAACACCCTGATATTGGGTGATTTAAATTATCCAAACATTAACTGGGAGAACTACTCAAGTACGAACTCCCTAGCCCAACATTTCCTAGAATTTATAAACTCAAACACCCTGGATCAACTGGTTAACACCCCCACCAGAGGTGACAACATATTGGACCTGGTCATCACCAACATGGGCTACCAGTGTTCCACACCAGAGGTCAACCCCTCGCTGGTTAGATCTGACCATAAACTAATCACTATGGATATCCACATTCCGCCACCACCCCCGGTCAAAGAAACCACCGTGAAAAACTTTTCAAAAGCAAACTTCACGTTACTTAAGACCGAGGTAGGAAGTTTCAAAGTCCCCATGCTAAAAGATAACGCTGTCCAAGCTGCAAAATCCTTTACTAATGCACTCTACAGGCACCTAAAAGAATGCATGGATCATGCCATCCCAAACTAAACCAAGACTCACTCCTCCAAGAAAAGGAAACCAGTCTGGTGGACCCCTGCCATAAACAAGTTATACAATAGAAGGAGAAAACTAGTACAGAAAAGAGTAAAATCCCAAGAAGGGAAGACATCCCTGATCAGTATCAGCAAGAAACTACGTTCCCTCATAAAATCATCCAAGGCTAACTTCAAAAGAAAAATTGCCATGGACTCCAAAGATAACCACAATGCATTCTTTAGCTATGTCAAGAATCTAAGTGGCAATTCTCAGATCAGCTCGGAGTTAGTGTAGAATGGCACAAAATACACTGAACCAACCGATATAGCCAACATCCTGGCAGACAGGTTCAGTGCAATCTTTACCCTCCTCTCACCCCCAAAAGGACTCATAACTATACCAGAAGAATGTAGTGCCCCTGAAATCGCAGACACTCAGGTTAAAACAGCCCTTTCCAAAGCCAAAAACACAGCATCAATGGGACTGGATGGTGTCCCAGGCTGTGTCCTACACGAGCTCAAAGATGAACTAACCCCTCACCTAAACACACTGTTTAAACTCAGCCTCTCCACAGGCTACGTACACACATAGTGACATACAACAATGGTTATTCCACTCCACAAAGGGGAAACCACAACGGACCCCGGGAACTATCGCCCTATAAACCTGACTAGCTTGGTTTGCAAAGCTATGGAGTACACCATCATGGATCTCATTAACAGAGACATTGGAAACCTCCAAACACTGGACCCAACCCAGTTCGACTTTGTTAAGGGCAGATCATGCCTCCTAAACCTGGTGGACTTCTTTGAGACAGTTACTAAGGCTATGGATGAGGGAAAGGTGGTCCACACAGCCTACCTAGACCTTGCAAAGGCCTTTGACACTATTTCCCACTCAGGTATTATAGACAAGCTCACCATCCTGAACATAAACTCCTACATCACGAGATGGGTTGCCAACTGGCTCACGGACAGAACCCACATGGTAAGAGTGCAGGAGTTAGGTCTAACTCTAAACCTGTTACAAGTGGCATTCCCCAGAGCTCAGTCCTAAGACCCCTCCTGTTTGGGATATACTTTTCAGAGGTGCAGGCAAGCACAGGAGGACTACGGCTCACCAAGTTTGCAGACAACTGCAAACCTAGGGGCTATAATTGACTCTCCGGTTGACACAGACATCTTCCAAAAGGGTCTCACTGAGACAGATACCTGGTATCAAAACCATGGTCTCAAGCTAAATGCCAAAAAGTGCATAGTCATCCCTTTTGGAAAAAACAAATTACCCACAAACTACCACATAGGTTGTAGCCCCCTAAATACGGAAGACGTAATATGGGATCTGGGGACCCAAGTAGATAGTAACCTCTCCTTTGATAATCACATTGTCAAAGTGGTTAGAAAATCCTTCTATGTGGCCCACCTAATCACAAAAGGGTTTGCATCCAGATCGAAAGAGGTCATTGGGCCCCTCTACGCATCACTCATCAGACCCATCATAGAGTACAACAATGCCCCATTTGGGGTGTACCTTACAAGACACCTGCAACACCTGAAAAGACCACAGTAGTTCCTCACCAAGAGATTCACTGGCCTCAAGCAGATGCCCTATGCAGCTTGACTGAAGAAACTTCAGCTGTGCTCGGTTGCATACCACCTACCCAGAGGTAATCTCTGCCTGACATACAAGGCCATGTCCAAGCCAGAACTGATGGACATGCTCTACCTAAATAAAACCATATCCCCTCGAGCTACACGCTCCAAGGATATAAACCTCATCACAACAATAAATAGGACGTGCTGGAGGGACATATTCCTGTACCAGAGACTTCCCATGCTTTGAAACAAGATTCCAATTTACATTAGGCAGAGCTCCTCACTAACTCTCTTCAAGAGAAACCTTGACGAGTGGATGAGAAACAGAAAGTTTACCCCAGGGATCAGTTCAATGGCTCTGCTGGACAGAGGCACAAGGAACTAATCTAAGGGGGTGGCAAAAGCCAACACATTCTGGCTAGGCTTATAAATGCCTTCGGGCAGATAGCCTAGTACCTACCTATAAACTTATGAAGCTATGAACACAACTCAAGCATTCTCCCAGCCCAGTGGTGACAAAATAGGATTTGATTAAAAAAGTAGACAATTCCATTTCAACAAACACCAGTATTGACCAAATGGAAGGGAACCATACTTACATATATATATGTATATATATATATATATATATATATATATATATATATATATATATATATATATATGTGTGTATATATATATATATATATATATATATATATATATATATGTATATATATACATATATATATATATATATATATATATATATATATATATATATATATATATATATATATATATATACATATATATATATATATATATATATATATATATATATAGGTCTATTATACATGATCGAAATTGCAGAAAGCCGAAACCCATATGGCCAAGACCATATGTTCGACTTCTGTAATTTCGAACATGTAAAAACAAAACAAATACACAGCATTAACTGACTTTCTTTCTGTACCACCCCATGGGAGGCTACATCCCACACACCCTGTTAACTTTAATATACCAACTCCGAAATTGCACTACAGTGTGAAAATGGAAATATTTCCATTCCGCACTACACGGAGATGTCCATTACACATGGCTGGGATTCCAAAAGTCGAACATAGGGTCTCGCTCAAATGGGTTTCAACTTTGTGGCATTTCGATCATGTGTAGGGTCCCATATATATATATATATATATATATATATATATATATATATATATATATATATATATATATATACATACATATATATATATATACATACATACATATATATATATATATATATATATATGTATGTATATATATATATATATATCAATATATATATATATATATATATATATATATATATATATATATATAGATAAGTATATAGGTTAATAGGTGTGAACTAGGTTAATGGCCCTGGAGCCTTTACAAGCCTAGCCCATAGGATTACTCTGGCATCATGCCACCCGACATTAGCTCCCAGTTCCTCTGTCGAGTAGACCCACTGGAGTGATCCCCAGGGTAAATTTTCTATTTCCCATCCACTCATCAAGATTTCTCTTGAAGAGGACCAGTGAGGTTCTCTGTTTGACATGTAGGGGAAGTCTATTCCATAGCATGGGCAGTCTCTGGGTTATAAAACTGTCCCTCCAGCATGTTCTTTTGATTGTGGTAATGAGGTTGAGGTCTCTGGAGCATGCTGTGTGGAGGGATGTGGATTTCTTTAGATGAAGCATTTCTAACAGAGCTGGGTCAGACATGGCTTTGCAAGTCAAGCAGAGATCGCCTCTAAGTAGGTGATATGTGACAGAGAATAGTTGGAGGTGTTTGAGTCTCGCCACATAGGACAAGTGTTTAAGGCCTAGGATCATCTTTGTAAGGTACTTTTGTGGCTTCTCCAGTTGTTGCAGGTGTCTAGTGAGATACATGCCAAATGGGGCTTTGCACTCAGTGATTGGCCTAATGAGAGAAGAGAAGAGGGAGATAATGACCTCTTTCTTCCTGGATGCAAAATCCTTAGTAATGAGATTTGCCACATAGAAGGACTTTCTGACCACATTGGCAATGCGGTGGTCAAGAGAGAGGTTGCTATCAACCTGTGTTCCCAGATCTCTTATAATGCTTTCTGTGTTCAGTGGACTACCATCAACATGCTGATTCATGGGAAATGAGTTTTTCCCAAAGGGGATGATGACACATTTTTGGCATTGAGCTTAAGGCCATGGTTCTGACACCAGTCGTTGGTCTCAGTGTGGCCTTTCTCCAGGATGTCAATATCACTTGGGGTGTTAATAATAGCTCCCAACTTGCAATTGTCTGCGAACTTTGTCAGCCAGAGTCCCTTCCTGTTGTCCTGGACTTCAGAGAAGTAGATACCAAACAGGAGAAGACCCAGGACTGAACCCTGTTGGACTCCACTCATGACTGGTCAGCAGTCTGACTTGGAGTCAGCTACTTTCACACTGTGGGTTCAGTCTGTGAGCCAGTTTGCAACCAACCTACTGATACAGGGGTTAATGCCTAGCTTAATGAGTTTTTCTATGATTCCTGAGTGGGGAATGGTATCAAAGGCTATGGCCAGATCAAGGTAGGCTCTATGAACCACCTTGCCTTCATCCACAGCTCTGGTGACTGACTCAAAGAAGTCGACCAGGTTGAGCAGGCATGATCTACCCTTCACAAAACCAAACTGTGTGGTATTCAGAATTTGGAGAGTCCCTATATCCTTGTTTATTAGGTCCATGATGATGCATTCCATAGCTTTGCATATCAGACTCATCAGGCTAATGGGGCAATAGTTTCCAGGGTCTGTATTTGCTCATCCTTTGTGGAGAGGGATGACTGTAGCAGTGCATCATTCGGTAGGGACAAAGCCTGAGGTGAAGCTGTGATTGAACACAGGTGTGGTGCCAGTTCACTCTGTAGTTCATGTAGAACACAGCCAGGGATATTTTCAGGTCCTGTAGAAGCTGTATTCTTGGCTTTGGACAGTGCTGTTTTAACCTGTGCAGCAGTAATACTGGGTGCCTGGCAATCTACTGGTATTGTGATTGGTCCTTGGAGGGGGGAGTAAAGTTGGCACTGAATCTGTTGGCCAGTATATTGGCAATATCTGTTGGCTCAGTATAGGAGGTATCATTGTGCATTAGCTCAGAGCAAATCTGGGTATTGCCATGGAGATTCTTTACATAACTATAGAAGGCCTTGTGGTTGTCTTTACTATTTGCTGCAATTCTGTTTTCATAGCTAGCTTTAGAGGATTTGATGATGGATCTCAACTTTTTGTTGAGGCTGATAAGGGAGTTTTTCCAGTCTTGGGACTTCACCTTATTCCACATCAGTTTATTCCTTCAGTTTTAGAGTTTGTTTGTAGTAGGGACCACCAGATTGGCTTCCTTTTTTTGGAGGAGAGCATCTTGGGTCTATTGGGTATGGTGAGATCCATGCATTTGTGTATGTGTTTGTACAGTGCATTGGTGTATGATTCGGCAGTCATGCAACTATTCTCCATTTGCATGGGTGCCGTGAAGTTAGCCACCTCTGTTTATAGGAGCCCAAAGTTAGTTTTGGAGAAGTTTTTCATGGTGTTTATCTTTGCGGGGTGTGGTGGGGTGGGAGGGATGTGGATTTCCAAGGTGATTATTTTGTGGTCGGATCTAACCTGGGAGCAGTTGACTATAGGTGTAGAGCAATGGTCGCCCATGTTAGTAATGACCAGGTCAAGGATGTTGCTACCTCTAGTGGGTGTAAGAACGAGCTGGTCCAGGACACTGGAATTAATGAATTCCAGGAAATGTTGGGTGAGTGTATTGGTACATGAGTAGTTTTCCCAGTTAATGGAGGGGTAGTTGAAGTTGCCCAGTATGAGAGTGTTAGGCTGGACCCTAATATTTTTGAGGGTGCTTAGGAACATGGAGTGTGAGTCTTGGGGCATGGTTGGGGACCTACAGCAGGCTACAACCTGAATTGCTGTCTTACCCAGTGTTAGCTGCACCTGAAGTATCTCTGATGTATTATGTTGGTCTACCAGTCTGGAGGTTTACGCATCCTTTATGAATATGGAAACACCACTGCCTTTGGAGCTTTGGTCCAAGTTCTGGGGCTGAAAGGTGTGGAATGAGTTATAGCCTGGTAGTGCAGGGGTGCTTTCTGCTGCTTTGAACCACGTCTCTGTTACAGCACAGATGTCAATATTCTCCATTTTAAGGAGTGCTTTGAATGAGTGCATTTTGAGATTTAGATTTCTAGCACTGAGCAGCATGACTCTCAGATTGCATTTGTTTGTAGCTCTTATGGTGGTAATTTGGTCTTTGGAACACAGCCTAAAAAAGACAGTATACATGTGGCAAGAGCCTTGGCTAGTATGCAGAAGTCCAGAGGTGGCAAGATGCAGGCCATCTCTGGCAAAGCATAGAGGTCTGCCATTCATGTCATCCCAGGAAGACAGATACAGGATCAAACAAAGGAAAAAACAGAAATACCAGTATTCCAAATAGCACAGACAGATGATCCACACGCAAAAGTTTAGTGCTTTCAATCACTTTTTTATTTTTTGTGACCTTCCTCAGAAACATGTGATATTTTCTGTTACTTCCTTTTATACACTTCAACAGGAACTTACATAATAATTAAACAATTGTCTTGTACTAAATACTTGTAAAATGTCTACAAAATGTAAAAATATAAAAATATATATATACAAATTGTTATGCTTTCCTTTACAACATTAATAATAATATTATTGTTATATTATTAGTAAAGGTGTGTAATTATCTATAAAAAAAAACATTTTAAATTTATCATGTCATTTAAAGATAAAGCTGCCAATATGCCTCTTTACATTCTAAAATGTTATTCAAATCCCCATTCAAAATAACTTTGTCTACACTGTCTAATACAAAAAATTCAAACTTTTTAAATTCTTCACAAATGACACTGGGGTGAAAATGATGATATTATTAATAGATCATTATAAATGAATTGGAAAAGTTAAAAGAAGTGATAAAACTTAGCCAAGGCTGAAAGACAGAGGGCTACTATAGTGTCTAGAAAACAGCATAAATTAAAGAGAGATCTTTTAGCCTATAATACCAACAAGGCTTACATTATAAAAGAAGAGGGGGACAAAGAAAATCCTAACAGAATACCTTTTAATAAGAATGTGTCTAATGGTAAAGTTGTTGTAAATGTTCCAGACCAAGTTTCACAATCTGAATTGTCTGGGACAAGAACAGATGACTCCAGAAATAATGGTCAAGATCTGGAGACTAACATCAAAGAAAAACGGGTTGTTACAACAAATAATGGTAACAATAATGAAAACAACAATAACATACATCAGCTAGAACAACAATTCCAACAAAAGGACTACAAGGTGGTACAATGCCACCCAGAAACATTTTAAATGTATCTAAATACCACTATCTGAAGATGCAATAAGTGTTTTAAAGAAAGGTTTTCATTCATTCCATCTAATAAGTTTCACATTTGGAAAATTGTCATAGATTTCAGATTATACCTATGAAAATTGAATTTGAATTACATTATGCATGATATAGCATACACAAACAACATGAATAAACAAGTTTTCCAGAATTCTTGTGAAAAGAGTTCAGAAAATATTAAAAGGTAACATTAAAAAAAAACTTGTCTGAGAATGAGATAACAGCTTTAAGAACTTTAAGTAATGATAGACACATTAGAGTAATGAAAGCTGATAAAGGTGGGAAGATAGTCATCATGAACACAGATGAATATGAAAGAAATATAGAAAACTCTTTAGCAGATGGCAATACATATAGAAATATTAGTACAGAGGTAGTTAAAGCAAAATACAACACAATAAATAGTTTTCTATTTGATATGTTAAGCCAAGATGAAATAGATTTTGATAGTTATGAATACATGTTAGTGGAAGAACCTAGAATGCCAAATTTATTTGGAATCCCGAAAATACAGGAGAAAAGTGAAATCATTCCATTTAGACCTATTATATCAGCAAGGATGTCAAAAACTGAAAACATCTCTATATGGTTGGATAAAATATTAAATCCAATAGTCCAAAAATCCAAACATTATTTGAGGGATTCCTGGCATTTATTAGAAATTTTAAGGAACCACTCAATTGAAAATATAGAGCTAAATTTTGGAACATTAGATGTAAAAAGTTTATACACATCTATAGATCAACATACAGGGATAGAATACATGAGAGAGTACTTAAGTAGAAATTCTACATTAACAAATACAAGAATAAATACTTGCTGTAGTCTCATGGAAATAATACTTGAAAATATTTTTTTCACTTTTAATAAGAAAATGTATCAGCAAAAGTGGCTATGGGTGCTAGATTGTCATGGCAAACTGGGAACAAAAGTATTTAGAAAGTCATTCAGATTTCACCAAAGTTAAAATATATCACAGATTCATAGATGACTTGATTTTTTTATGGTCAGGAGATCGAACAGAGTTCGAAGAATTTGTAAAAGATCTCAACAACACCACTTCCTTTTTGTATTTCAAAATAGGTGAATTTGGTAAGGAAATCAACTTTTTGGATATCAACATAAAAATTAATGAGGAGAATAAGACATTTTCCAGTAAAATTTATAGAAAGCCTTATTTTGCAAATCAGTATTTGCACAATGACAGCTTGCACCCAGTCCACATGAAAAAGGGAGTTATTAAGGGACAGTATATAAGACTGAGTAGGTTGACATCAGATGAGGACACATTTTTAAAAGAGGTTACAACACAAAGTGGATCAATAGAATAGAAAAGGAGGTCTTATTTTTGAGAAAAAATGTAGCCAAACCAATATTACAGTCAACAGAAATCATGAAACATAATGGCCCAGTAGAAAGTAAAAATGATTATAGAGCATCATTTCCCATTCCCATAGTGGATGAAATGTGGGAAATTAAAAGTATAATAATAGAAAACTGGAAGATCATCTTAGGAAATAAAGATTTAGTAGACATTCTGGGCTTATGTCCCAAATTTACTTACAAAAAGATCTCAAATATTAAGAATATGTTAGAGTTTCATGGAGAATCCAAAAAACCTTCTAGATAATTACACACCTTTACTAATAATATAACAATAATATTATTATTAATGTTGTAAAGGAAAGCATAACAATTTGTATATATATATTTTTATATTTTTACATTTTGTAGACATTTTACAAGTATATAGTACAAGACAATTGTTTAATTATGATGTAAGTTCCTGTTGAAGTGTATAAAAGGAAGTAACAGAAAAGATCACATGTTTCTGAGGAAGGTCACAAAAAATAAAAAAGTGATTGGGATCATCTGTCTGTGCTATTTGGAATACTGGTACTTCTGTTTTTCGTTTGTTTGGTGTTGCTCGTGGTGGAGATACATATTATACAGATACAGGATCCCCTTGGAATGACACCAGAAACATAGCCGATTGTTGAAATCAATCATTTTCTGCTTGTACTGTGGTATCATCCTGGGTGATGGTAGGATACTGCTAAGGGCTAGGGTGATACCTGCCTGGGCTACATAATCTGACAGCTTCTCCATGTCTCTTTTCATGTAGTCCAGGGAGGTACATCTCAGGTCATTCACACAAACATGTACAATGACAGAGTCATATTTGTACATGTTGTTGAGGGACCTGAGTGCATGCGTTGTGTGGCGAATCCTGGTACCTGACAGGCAACTGACTGTTACTTTTTCCTTATTCAACCGAGTGGAACATCAATCTGCCTCACTATCGAGTCACCTATGACTAGTGTGTTGGGCATCCTGTTTTGTCTTAGGGGCTTTGGTTAAGTGGCACACTGTTTAGGAGAGCTATGTGTCTCGAGATTAGTGTTGTGTTGTGGTGGTCGTGTACATTTCTGCCATGGAGGCCTCTGTAAATTTTTATTGAGACCCTCGTGTGTGTGTGTGTGTGTGTGTGTGTGTGTGTGTGTGTGTGTGTGTGTGTGTGTGTGTGTGTGTGTGTGTGTGTGTGTGTATATATATATATATATATATATATATATATATATATATATATATATACATACACACACACACACATACATTTATATATGGGATCTAACCTATTGGTGAACCTAGCAAATGTTGATCAGTAAATGATTGACTCCTAATAATCAAAAGACAAGACCACCAATCCACAAATGCTAAAAACATAAAAAAGAAAACTTTTTTTTTTTTTTTGCAAGGGGAACCCTTCTATTTATATACTGACTCTGAGATCTCACTACAGTGGGGGAAGCCCATATTTCTTGATGCCCACTGTCCCACAATCTCAATACAACAAAGCTGTTAAGGTTTGATCAGTTCTACCAACATTCTCACCATCAATGGCAACCTTCATATATTTGTTATGGAGGCATCTATACTGTCATTCAACAGTTATATAAAAAAATAAATTGAATACAAAAGAAAGCAACAATGCAGTAATGTAGATTAGGGGAGTGAAAAAAGGTTGTTTATATTAAAACAATGGGGCACACGGTGGCGGGGGAGCTAGGCATTCAGCTTAAATAGACTAAAAGAGAGGGTGTGTGTCTAATTGTGTGGTTGGTGGAAAACCACCTAATTTTCATGTAGAATTCTGTGTGTTTATGTGTGTTTGCGTGTGTGTGTGTGTGTGTGTGTGTGTGTGTGTGTGTGTGTGTGTGTGTGGTTGGTTGGCTAAAAAAATCCAACCTATTCTGCATGTAGCAAGCTGACTAGCTAGCCCATGCCCCGCTATAGAATTTAAAAACCTTTTTACTACTGATTGATTTGAAGAAGTTTTGTAATTGACAAATGCACTCATCACACTTGCCTTCAATGAAAATTTAAAAAAAGAGTCTTCTTTGCTGTGGAGGTTTCTTTTAATCTGGCATGCAGGAAGCTTATGGTCCTCATTCAGAACTGAATGTCTGCTCATTATCCTTCATCTGAACTGCTACCATCTGGCATATCCTACTTCCACTTTTATTTTTGTCCCAGTGGACTACCAGGGTAATCCACCAGTTTTGTTTTGCTAAGCTCAGGGTTTCCACATTCCAAGTAACTATTTGATGTTTACCACTCACACACACACACACACACACACACACACACACACACACACACACACACACACACATATATATGTGTGTGTGTGTGTGTGTGTGTGTGTGTGTGTGTGTGTGTGTGTGTGTGTGTGTGTGTGTGTGTGCGCGTCTCATGAAAGAGTGAACATATGAATGAACACTTTAAACAAACACTATTATGAAGGATTGCACAAAAGAAATTAAACATTTTTTACATGTTTTTGCAGGGGGTTAGTGTCCCTGCATCTCCCAACCCTTGCTAATTTTACACACTAACTCTGAGATCACACAACAGTGGGGTAAGGGCAAATTCCCTTACCTTACTATACATCAATCCCATTCATAATACTGCTGGCAGAAACTCTACTCAAATGAATGTCCACTCACTTGAGCACTCACCTTTTTTTTCACCACTGTGATCATTCACCCTTTAGGACTGCAACCATGTCTGTGTGTATTTATGTGTACTTTAGATAGATAGATAGATAGATAGATAGATAGATAGATAGATAGACAAATAGATAGATAGGGGAACGGAATATGGAAAAATCCCCTATTTGGTTGACATCTGTTTAGTTGATAAAACTTAGATGACTACATAGATAGTCGACAGGTACACGACATAGGCAACCCCCAGGTAGGGGAATAAGGGAATAATTCCTTTTTCTGGGAATTATGCTATTTTGGAATTAGGACATATTATTTGCAAGGGGTGTGGGGGTGGCCACCTGGGGATGTAGGGGGATCTTGCCAACATGCAAAAAAAAAATGATGTTTTACTTTTTTTTTTTTTTTAAAGATCATAGGAAATTACTAGGCTATTGGCCCTTATAAGTACAGTCAAGAGTTTAGCCCATGTTTAGACAAGTCAGCACCCAAAGCCACTGTCCAGCAAGGACACTGGCAGAATCCCAGGTGTGTAGTTTCTGTTTCCCTTCCAGTTATCCAGGTTGCACTTAAAAAGGGATAATGAGGTGCTCTGCTTGACGTGGAGATCGTGCATGTGGGTTACTTGAATGGAGCTTGACTTGTGGATATGCAGCAGTCCCATCATGGCAAGGTCTGAGATTGCTTTTTATGCCAGACAGGGGTCACCTCTGAATAATCTGTGAGTAGAGGGACAGGGCTTTTAGCCTGTCTGTGTAGGTAGATGTCTGAGGCCCTGGATTCTCCTGGTGAGGAACCTCTGTGGTCTCTACAGCTGCTGCATGTGCTTTGTGAGGTACATGCTGAAGTGGGTGTTGTACTCAATAATTGGCCTTATAAAGGAATACAGGGGTGTCATGACCTCTTTGTCCCTGGATGAGATACCCTTACTTATGAGGTGGGACATTTAGAAAGCTTTCTATACAACGGAAACAACATGGTGGTCAAAAGTCAAGTTGCTATCAACCTGGGTGCCCAAATCCCTCATGACTGTTTGCATGCTTAAGACATTGTTATTAATGTGATAATATGTCGGGACATCACTCTCCCCAAAGGGGATGATGATGCATTTTTTAAATTACCTCTTTCAATAATGTAGTTGACAAATACACACCTTATGCATGTTATACCCATTCCAACTCCATAAAACGTGGCCATTTTGTGGGGGGGGGGGTTCACCAACATGCACGTCCAATGTGGGGGATTTGTCCCCATACACGTTATCTATATAACTAACTTCACTATTATACAAGCATGACAGTAGTGTGAACACCCACACATTGCACAGTAGCTGACCAGATCAGAATCACGGATGCTTGCAGCAGTCAGTTGAAGGAATAGCTGACTAATACGTATACTCTTCACAGTGGACAAATAAAAGTAAAGTGGACAGAATGAATTGAAAATGTCCATCTATCTATCTATCTATCTATCTATCTATCTATCTATCTATCTATCTATCTATCTATCTATCTATCTATCTATCTATCTATCTATCTATCTATCTATCTATCTATCTATCTGTCTAACTATTTGTCTGTCTGGCTGGCTATCTACCAATAAGTAGAACAGTGGTGAATGGATATTTAGAGAGTGAGGATTTACTCAGAAGAAGATTAAATAATTTTCTTTATCAACTTGATGGCATACCAGTGCTTTACCACTATCACAAATTATCATTTGTATGTTTATTTTTGTATAGTAAGAGGTGAAATTTTGAAGAAATGTGGTCTAACATAATTATATGCTACAGGGTACTTTTCAAATTGTTGTTTATTGGTTTGCAATAAACAAAATATGCTGCTACCATGATCCATGTGAGTGTTGGAGGACTTCCTCTCTCTCTCTCTGGAAGAGTAAAGATGGAAGCAACAGACCAAGAAAGAGATCAAAAACATGAGAAAATGAAGATTACAAATTTTATGCTGCTTTTTCTGTGTATTTACTAAGTGATACTTTAAATGGGTAAATGGGATGGTCCTTAAAGCCAGTTTAACTACAGCATCAGAGCCATGACAAATATATAGATGAAGACATTGTATCAAATTGTTACATTTACAGAAAACACCTCCAATTATGCACATGGCTGCATACATACAGACACAAAGGACTGATAAATAAGTATACAGTATGTACATACATAGTATAGACAAATAAACAGAACACCACTTCATACGTGCAAATACATAGGTTCATAGGTTCGTAGGTGTGTACTAGGCTAACGGCCCTGGAGCGTTTACAAGCCTAACCCATGGGATTACCCTGGCATTGTGCCACCCGACCTTAGTTCCCAGTGCCTCTGTCGAGTAGAGCCACTGGAGTGATCCCCAGGGTGAATTTTCTATTTCCCATCCACTCATCAAGATTTCTCTTGAAGATGGCCAATGAGGTGCTCTGTTTGACACGTATGGGAAGTCTATTCCATAGCATGGGCAGTCTCTGGGTTATGAACCTGTCCCTCCAGCAAGTTCTGTTGGTTGTGGTAATGAGGTTGAGGTCTCTGGAGTGTGTGGTGCAGAGGGATTGGGATTTATGATTTTTACAATCCTTTGATGATTTATTAAGAATGTAACATAGAGAAATGCATACCAAAACTGAAGGAGTTTCTGCAATTAAATGGAAATTATAATTTGGATATGTACAAATCAGCAAGCAAATTTAATATTGTGTGGCTTGACTGTGTACTTATTTGCACGGTATATGACAGAACAGTTTATGTATTTTTTACAGTCATTTTTGTTGCAATGCAAATGGCTAATGTTGGCAACAGATTAGTCAATTATATATTTGCTACTCTTTGCTATAAAGCAGGAAAAAAGCTTATGCTTTCTAACAATGTTGTCCAAAAGAAAGAGAAAAAGGATAAACAACAAACAAACAAACAGATACCAAAGGCCAGATTCAAAAAGAAAGCAGTGGGCAGTGTAGCACACTGAAGGAAGATGCATGTGCATCAAAGGTTTCCTCAATGTGATCTAAAACAAGACCAATTCATTGTCTATTGAGCATAGGACAATTATAGACTCAGTGCACACCCGCTGGATTCCAAAACACCACAGGTACACCCAATGCAACGTAAATGCGACAAGTACTTCAATGAAAACTTTCTGAAAGCACTTGGTGGAAGCAATATGTGCTGTATCATAAAGCTACTATGTTCCACAGATTTATTTATTTATTTATTTGTTTATTTTTAATTTTGCATTTGTTTACCGGGAAAGTCTGACTGGGCATGGATCCCATTTTCAGTGGAGGCCCAGAGAGAAAAACTCCACAAAGATTAGTATAGCAAATACGGTAAATACAATACACATGTTAATAAAGTATAGTACAGAGTCAAAAAGTTAATAAGGTACAGTTTCAAGGTCAAGAAAGAAGCAAAAAGTAAATATACTATAATGAACACATCGTGTTACAATAAACAATACAGTTGAAAGGGCATTTTGTTCAGTTATTTGGTTACATTTATCAGTGGCTAGTAAGTAAACACACACATTGATTGAGTATAGAAAGGAGTAGTTGCAAGCTTTCATAGAAGGTTAAAGGATGATATGATCTAATTAAGTGAAGCTACCTAGTGTCAGAACAATTACATAACCAAGAACTATGTAAATAGGACTGGAAGAGTTTTATGAAATTATTTTTGTTTTCAGTGGTCCTAATAGCTACAGGGGCGGTATTCTATGCTTTTGCAACACAAATGGAAAACAGGGAGTCTCCATTGTTATTTTTGCTTTTTCCTATGTCAGACAGTGCTTTATTGGTACATCATAATAGGTGTTTGTTAGAGTAGATATTAAGTAGATCTTGAAGAGCAGGAAGTCTATCAGGATAATATAGAATTTGGTGGGTTATTGTAAGCTGGTTATTTGTGAGCAGGGTTGGGTAATTCTAGCCAGGATAGTAGCTTGATTGCTATGCAGTGATGTGTCCTGAAGTGTGAGTCAGTAGCAAACCTGGCTACTTATTGTAGCAAGTGTTTTAGTTTGTTAAAGTCTGCTTTGTTTAGATTGATGAATATGAGGGATGCATAGAAGAGTGTGGATAGTAGGTGGGTTCTTGCGATGGTGGCTTTACTGTCATTGGTGAGGTACCTTTTGCTTCTATTTAGGGTTTCCAGTTTTTTATGGAATTTCTTTATGGTCTGCATTTCATATTGTCATCTATGATAACCCCCTAGAAGTTTGGTGTGTTGGACAGGTGTGATAGGGGTGTTATTAGCTGAGAATATTGTGAGTGTTGGTATGGGGTCTAAGGCTCTACTGGGAGAGAATATCATTAGCTGTGTTTTATTGGGGTTAAGTATTAGTTGAGAGCTGGCTAACCAGGTTTCAACAGTGGTAAAGGAGTCTTGTGTCAATTCCCGGAGCTGAGGGGGTGATGGGGAAAAGCAGATTAGAGTGGAGTCATTGGTGTATTAGACTAGAGTAGCATGCTGGGTAGCTTTGTGGAGTTGGTTGGTGAATATCTGGAAAAGAAGGGGTCCAAGAATGCATCCTTGTGGGACCCCTAGGGTGACAGATAGGAGGGGAGATAAGGAGCTTTGTCATTTTATTGCTTGATGGCATTTGGTTAGATTGTCTTGAAACCATGCTAGTGTAGAGTGGCTGAGGTTAAGATCGGAGAGAGCAGAAAGGGGTTTGGGATGGAAGACAATATCAGAGGCCTTGGAGAATCTATGAATATCATGGATACTAGGTTACCATTGTTTCGATGTTGGTTTACTGTGTTGGTAAAGCTAATAAGGGCTGTTGTAGTACTGAGACTGGGCTGGAATCCATACCGGGTGTTGGTTAGCAGTTTATCAGTGAGGATTATTTGGGAATGTATACATTTTTCGAGGATTTTAGATAAGGGGGAACCCTGTTGAGTCATATGGAATCCTGTGGAATCCATGAACCTTGCTTAAAAAAAATGCAACTGGTATTTAATGCACAACAGCAGGCTGGGGTGCTGCAAGCCATAGTAGAGAATGATCTGCAAATGCATCCCAGAAAGCAGCCAGCTATGCACAGAGCCAGGCTACAGTTAAGCCAGCTCTCTGTTCAGGAAATAATAAATAGATACAGATTAGACTGACAGCTGGTGTAGACTTTGTGTAAGATGTGTGCACCCCATAAATATGCGTGTAGTCTCCCTTATTTCTATTCGGCATCTTGAAGACAGAGTGATCTGCACATCTTAGACTTTATATTGGGACTCATATATTCACATGATAATGTTAAAAGCAGATGTCAGCTGAATTGCTCACCTCTCATTTACAATGCATAGCTGTGCAAACCAAATTGTATCATGTATACCACTGTTATATTCAGATAATCTGAATGAACATGACTAAATATGTTATCTCTATGGACTAACACAATCAGTACATCTACTAATCCATTTAACAATTTTGTACAAGTCATATGCACAGAGGTGGGATATGAACCCATATCAATGGATATTACAAGTAAGGAATAAATACATAACCAATTTGTTGCTACCCCAGTACTATAACAAGCATGCTGCCACAGTTGCATGTACATCTAAACACAAATACCACATGTACCTGAAGAATGTTGAATGCATCTCATGTACTGCCACAGTCAGTGACACTCATCATAAAAAATGTTAATGTCTTTATATGATATGTAACAAACATAGTGGAAGTTATATAGAAACAAGGAAAAAAAATCAGCGTATTAAAATGACCTGTTGTGCAGTCATTGCTACACATTTCTACAAGAAACAGCAAGCATTCAATCCCATCCTCATGCTGTCTCTATGCCACTGAATGTACTTACAACAACTACTATATCATTAAGCATCAGTCACTGAGGATATGACACAGAGAAATCCCTATAAGGCATCAGTTTCTGTAAACATGCCACAGACATTACAGGTTAGTCAGAAATAACTACAATTCCATCTGAATCTGTTTGCCAAGGATGTTTCACATTTAGCATATTTTTGAAAATATTGGTGACTATTCACATAATATTCCATATCACATGAGGAACAGCTATGTGACATTTACCTACATGCATGCATATTATTTAATTCTATCCCTTCCTTTATGAAACAGATTGCAATGTAGAATATTAAAAACATATATGCATGTGTCCATATATCAGATGATTTATACATAATAATGATGACATAGTTATGTGATAATAGTATTACACCACAACAAAGCCAGCAGGTGACCACTTACCTTTTGAAGATAGCTATATATCACCTCTACCTTGAATTGAGCTTAGATAAGCTATCAAAGATTTTAGTACCATTTGCACCATACATGATTATGAGGCTTATTAACATTCAATGTTTTGGAATACCATTTGAAAACATCTGCTTAAGTTTTTGAAGCTCAGTGCATCAATCAATTGCTCAGTGTAAGTGCAAGGTACTGAACACAACTACCCAATAGCTATTATTAAATGAGATTAAGTTTAACACATGCCTGATACCCTCCAGTAGTCTGTTACTATTGTATATAGGCCAACTTTAAATTGTAATATTGTTACATTTACTGCCCATGCCATTGCTACTTGCAAACTGAGTGGAACCTCAGTTAACATTTTATGGAAGGCATTTTTCAACAGCTTTCAACTAGAATAGTAAGGATGCTGACTGAAAGAAGTCTTAGGTGTGTCCAAGTGCCAAACTGGACAGAGGAGGAGACCACCCAGATGCTCACTGTCTATGCTGGACATGAGCATGGATGCGACTACGCTCCAGAAACTTTGCAATCATTGATACATGTAACCGGATTGAGATGGAGCACACAGATAGACTGGAATTTACTGGTCAGGCATGCAGGTCCACCACCACTATAATGACCTAAATTGGAAGGATGCAGAGGATCTTTGCTGGGAGATCACAGAGGTCTGACGCCAGTCAGCAAATGTTTATAGTAAAATCTTCACCTTAGCACCTGCATCATTTTATGGAAGGCATTTTTCAACAACTTTCAACTAGAATAGTAAGGATGCTGACTGAAAGAAGTCTTAGGTGTGTCCAAGTGCCAAACTGGACAGATGAGGAGACCACCCAGATGCTCACTGTCTATGCTGGACATGAGCATGGATGTGACTACGCTCCAGAAACTTCGCAATCATTGATACATGTAACCGGATTGAGATGGAGCACACAGATAGACTGGAATTTACTGGTCTGGCATGCAGGTCCACCACCACTATAATGACCTAAATTGGAAGGATGCAGAGGATCTTTGCTGGGAGATCACAGAGGTCTGACGCCAGTCAGCAAATGTTTATAGTAAAATCTTCACCTTAGCACCTGCATCATTATATATGGATTTAGCAAGCATATCTGTTTCATGTTTCTGATTTAAGTATATTCCATAGGTATCATTATTAATAACAGTAATGCAAATTTAGGAATTTAAGTTTCACTCAAAGTTATCATTAGCATACTGATGCATTCTTAGGTTATCTGCAGCTATACTGCCCCAAAGCACCCATAATGCAAGAATGTTGATTACAAGTGCATATTAATATGGACTTCACATATATAATTATTACTGATATTCCATAGTATCTGCTTTTATTATCTGTAATGAGTTGTAATCTCCCTTAGGCCAAATGCTTAAGCAATATGGCAAAGTGGCTGCTGTTGCTACATGTGTGGGCTCAAATTGTAGTGTAGCATATTTTTGAAAATATTGGTGACTATTCATTTAATATTGCACATCACATGTGGAAGACCTATGTTGTTTGGTAACTTATGCAGTACAGATTTTTACACATATAACATGGCCGTGGATCACTGATGCCTATAGCATTTAGACTGAGGATGACTATGCATTTCTCCATTATCTGCAAACCTTCTAGAAACTTACAGTATACCGCTGTATCTGTAAATGATGAGTAATACACGCATTAGTAACCTCTACATTATAGAAATCAGAACATTATTTAAAAATCCATGCTTTGTCTAATCATTTTCAGGAGTGAAAGACAAGGGCAGGTCCTCATGCCTGAAATACGTTTGACTCTTGAAAACACAATGCAAGTACAGGAAATGTGAATCTGGAACCTTATTATGTCTTATGGCTGTAGTGTAGTGTTAGCACTGTATGTGGAGATGTGTAGTACTGAATCACACAATTGTGCACTAATGCTTATTCTTTTTCAAAATTAACTTCTAAGGTTTTGTTTTGAAAACTATGATAGTTCAATTTAGTGTGCTGAATATATACTGATCTTATGAGGTGGACCAATGCCTTTTATACATCATTCTTAGGTTCATAGGTTCAGAGGTAGGTACTAGGCTATCGGCCCTGGGGCCTATACAAGCCCAGCCAAAAGGGTACCCTGGCTTTTTCCACCCAAGAAAATTGTTTTCCTGTGCCACTGTCGAGCAGAGCCACTGAGGTGATCCCCGGGGTGAATTTCCAACTTCCCATCTAATCATCAAGCTTTTTCTTGAAGAGTGCTAATGAGGAGCTTTGTTTGATATAGATAGGTAGTTTATTCTAGAGTATGGGAAGTCTCTGGGACAGGAATCTATCCCCCCGGCATGTTCTGTTTATTGTGGTGACAAGGTTTAGTTCCCTAGAGCATGTAGCTCGGAGGGATTGGGATTTCTTTAAGTGAAGCATGTCCAACAGCTCTGGGTTTGACATAGCTTTGTATGTTAGGCAGAGATCACCTCTGAGTAGGCGATATGTGACGGAGTAAAGCTGGAGTTTTTGAGACGGTCTGCATAGGTCATCTGTTTGAGGCCAATAATCCTCTTTGTGAGATATTTCTGTGGCCTTTCCAGTTGTTGTAGATGTCTTGTGAGGTACATACCAAAAGGGGTGTTGTACTCTATAATGGGTCTAATGAGTGATGAGTAGAGGGGAACAATGACCTCTTTTTTTCTGGATGAGAAACCTTTTGTGATGAGGTGTGCCACCTAGAAGGATTTCCTGACTACTGTGGCAATGTGATTATCAAAGGAGAGACTACTGTCCACCTGTGTCCCAAGGTCTCTTATCACATTTTCAGTGTTAAGTAGACTACTGCCTATGTTGTAGTTCATGGGTACAGAGCTTTTACCAAAGGGGATGACAATGCACTTTTTGGCATTGAGCTGAGGCCATGGCTTTGACACCAGGCATCTGTCTCAGTGAGGCCCTTTTGTAGGATGTCCACATCGTTAGGAGTTTCAATTATGGCTCCTAGTTTGCAGTCATCTGCAAACTTCATTAGCCAAAGACCTTCTGTGTTAGCCTGTACATCAGAGAAGTAGATACCAAACAGGAGAGGACCCAGGACTGAACCCTGTTGTACTCTACTTGTCACTTATCTGAAGTCAGATTTGGAGTCTGCTGCTTTCACAGTGTGGGTTCTGTCAGTGAGCCAGTTGGCAACCCATCTTGTGACATAGGGATTTATACCTAGTTTAGTGAGTTTATCTATAATTCCAGAGTGGGGGATGGTGTCGAAAGCCTTGGCAAGAGATAGGCTGTGTGAATCACCTTACCCATTGTCTATGGCTTTGGTGACTGCTTCAAAGAAGTCTATCAGGTTTAGGAGACATGATCTGCCTTTTACAAACCCGAATTGGGTGGGATTCAGAGTTTGGAGATTACCAATCTCTTTGTTTATAAGTTCCATGATGATATGTTCCATGGCCTTGCAGACCGGGCTCCTCAGGTTAATGGGGCGGTAGTTCCCGGGGTCCATGGTGGCTCGCCCATTGTTGAGTGGGATAACTGTCACTTTGCGCCATTCAGCAGGCACAAAGCCTGAGGTGAGGCTATGATTGAACATGGTACTTAGGTGGGGTGCCAGTTCGTTCTGTAGTTCATATACAACACAGCCTAGGATGTTGTCTGGTCCCATGGATGCTGTGTTCTTGGCTTTGGAGAGTGTGGTTTTTACCTGTGCAGCCATGATTACAGGAACTTTGCATTCTTCTGGTATAGAGATGGGCTCTTTAGTGGGTGAGAGGGGGGGTGAAGTTACCACTAAACCTATCTGCCAGGATGTTGGCAATATCAGTTGGGTCTGTATATTTAGTGCCATTGTGCTGTAACTCAGAGCAGATCTAAGTATTGCCATTGAGATTCTTGACATAGCTATAGAATGCTTTGTGGCTGTCTTTAGAATCAGTGGCGATTTTGTTTTCGTAACTAGCTTTGGAAGATTTTATCGGGATCGCAGCTTCTTACTGAGGCTGACCAGGGAGCTCCTCCACTCATGGGATTTTACAATCTTTTGCAACACTTTCTTCCTTCTGTTGTACAGTTTGTTTATGGCAGGGGACCACCAGATTGGCTTCCTTTTTTTGGAGGATAGTGTCTTGGTTCTGTTTGGGATAGCATGATCCATGCACTCATGTAAGTGCTTATAAAGTGCAATTGTGTAGGATTCAGTAGTCGTAACTGTATTGTCCATCTTTCATGGAGTTTAACAACAGTGTGATGTCCATTGACTCAAATGGCTAAGCAATAGGGCAATATAAATGATTCATGAATGTGTGTTGGTCTGAATCTCAGTGTAACTTATTTTGGATGCTATCTTTGCAGTATTGTATCTACTATTTAACAACAGATCTATTCTTGGTTGGCAAGTTATGTCGTACATATTTTTACACATCTAGCATAGCTGTTCTGAATTGACACCTATAGGGATTAGTCTGCAGATGACTACAGATATCTCCGTTATCCACAAAGTTTCAAGAAACATCATATTTCTGTTAATAATGATGTATGTGTAACTGCTGAGTAATACATGCATAACTTGCCTAAACGGTATGAATTACACAATGTTATATTACAATCTATTACTTGTTTTCATTCACTGCCCTCCTACCTAAATTACACTTTAATGTCTATGTATGTTTTTCAAGTACAGTCAAATGTTTTATTGCAAATTATGACAGCTGGAACTCTAAAGTGTTGTAGTTGTGGGTTATTGCTCTGAGCAATGTGATGACATGGAGTCAAGACTGCATAATTTTGTTGCTGAAATGCACAGCACTTGGCAGCACTTGTACTATTCTTTCACTTTTCATGTAATATACAAATACAATTTCACATTTTATTGTGTGTAATTATTCTCTGCATATTCATAGCTGTAAGCTGTTTAACTTCAATCAATCCATGCAGTCACAGTGAAGATTGATTAGCTAGGCAAGAAGGACTCCATCTCATTTTTTTGGGTTGAGTGACACTGCAGTAACAGAATATGATATTGCATTGTATGTCAAAGCTAGATGACATGATATTCAGTATTTTTTTTCACTCCAGTTGTTATATATTGGCCTAAAGCAGTCCTTTTGTTGCTGTAATACATACTGTTTCCTGTTTGCATAGCTGGTGGTGAAGACCATGACCAACATCGTGCGTTGTGCCTAGAGTATGTGTACAGGCTTGAGCGGTAGCACAGGGAGAAATATATCTGTTATCACTGTCCACTTTTATTTGTCCATAAATACTCCTAACATAGTAACACCTCAGGTTTAAATGTGTATTCTTAGGACATTCAGGCATGCTAATGTTTATGTCAGACTTCCCATAATGCTTCTATAAGGTGAATGTAATAATTAATTGTGAATAGCATTAATGTGTACATAACTTTAAGTTGAATGTTGTCTTTGGAGTTATCAACAGGATTTTTCAGATAACTTGAATTTATGCAATTCTTGCTGACAAGAAAGACAGCTGAGTTTAACTGTCATATTGAGTTTGACTTGAACGTTTGACATGTAAGTGTCATGTAGTGTTACTGTTGTTTGAATTGCAGGTAGTGGAAAATACTATGCGTGGTACTGGTTTTTCACAAATGCTATGCTGTACATATCCTGCCTATTCTGTTATTGCATGGGCATCTGCGGTCTCAACATTCTTAAAGCTTTTGGCAGAAACTTACTGGCATGTACTTGAGTTCCAATCAAATGCACTGCTTTATAACTACACTGTAATGATTTGTCAAACACAAAGTTACACACCATTTCCTCTCATTGTTGTGCCACAAGCCACTAATGTTTTTCTTGTTTTGTCTGAAGTGTAACATGGTACATTCATGATCCTTATTCCATTGTTTTAATTAAATAGTTGCACATATAACTAAATGTGAAGAAGTACTATTCATACCGTATGCCTTCATACTCTCCTTTCTTTATTCACTTCCTTACTTCTATCAATTTCTCTCCCTGGTTCTCTATCTAAATATACCATAAGCCTGTTTTTTCCTCTCACATCATATTACACTTCCTGTTTGTTTATACCTATTTATCTTTAATTTCTCTACAAACTGGCCAACATTTCTATAAATTTTAAATCTTTGTCCTACAACTTTTATTTACTCTTAACCAATGTTTTCATATTATGTCTAATGCTGTATAATTATTTAAACTTTTGTATTATTTTTGATGATTGTAAGAGTATTGTTCTTAAAATATTTTGCAATACTTTGGAGCTTTTCTCCCAGGCCTCCACTGAAAATTGTCTCTTACTCAGTCAGACTTTCCCTGACATAACTAACTAAATCAAATAAAAAGCATAACCCAACTGTAGGTAGTGGTAGTGATACATTAGTCGAGGGACAGTTATAGACATGTGTCATATACATAATTTCTACCTTTCACATGCTTTTGCTGTGCTTGTTATTGTGCAGATGTTCTAAGCTTTTCAATTTCATTCCAGTTATATGATGTTGTGATATCAACCATAAACCATGTTGCATTGCTCATCTCATTTGCATATGCATTTTCCATTGCTCATTTCATATACATATACACTGTAAGTGTACCATTGTTTTTCTTAAAATGTATTTCAAACACAGATATTATAGTCATAGGCTGTCAATATGAGATTACTTGCACATAATGATACATTGTAGTAGAAATATACATGCTGTATCGACATCTCAACATAAATGTGTGAGGATCTCAGTGATTAACAAATAGTTGTCCATGTTATTATGGAGTTCCTTTTCGAGCCTATTACTGACATTAGTTAAATCCTATATGGCAATAGGGTAACACCAAGAGCCACATTCCGAAAGGTATGTAGTCAGTATCACTGTACTAAGTCCTTCAGATTGGACTCCCATGTCAATGATGCATGGCAGAGTGACATGACATACCTGTCTTGAGATGTAATGATAAATATATATACATTTCTGTGTGCGGTGCATTTGTGTTTTGCATGAATACTGATAGATAATGTTTTAATAAATTAACAAGCTGAAACTGAATCATGTCTGAAAAACTGGGTACTGCATGGCATGGAATTGTTACTGGAGTTACGTAATAACAATGTATGATGTAATATACTGGAGTAACATAATAGCAATGTACGATGGGCACGTTGGCCAATACATAGTCTTTTATTCATATTATCAATGTTTAAATATTTGGACACTGAGAATGTTGCATAATCATGACAGAACCCTTGTAATTATCACAGCTTTGTTTCTTTTGTTGCACAGTGTATAAATAAGCCCTGTGGGCCGTATCTGCTGACAATTACTGTATAATGACAAATGCACTGTACTGTGGCATACCTTGAGCAAACATTTCACATGTCCTGTTTCATATGTTTGGATGATGATAATAATTGACAGACATGTTTGGCATATTACTGTGATGTATGTTACACACATTTTGTATATTACTATGGATTGAATTCATGGCTTTCATCACCTACTGTGTTACAGTTGAATAATATCAGACAGTATTACAATATCACATACATAACAGTTATTACATGTAGATTGTGTAAGTTTGTGTGACATGTTATGCAGTCATTGATTTTCAGTGAATACCTATTATGTATGTATAATGTTTTTTCCTGTGTTCAAATTTGACAGATCATGGGACACATGGTTTATCACCAAAAATATGCTGAAGATTATGATGTGCCAGACCACTGACAGGCACCTCAGAATCCAAGGACCAGGAAGATGACTATGATGGGGATGGATGACAATGGCAGACTGGAACTTGCATGTGCCATTATTCCTGCTGCTCTTCTCAGAAGACATCCACCACTATACAGAGGGAGATGATTTACACCACCAGATCAAGGATGTAGTGACAGATGTCTTCCAGATGCAGATGAGGGACCTGATGGGCAACTTCTTTCACCGCATGGCAGGGGCAATGTGTGTGATTCCTTCCAGGAGATTGCTAGAGAAAACTTTTGTGATGTTAGATGCCATCAGGGAAGTCCCTTAGGGTTGTAAGTAATGCCCGCTTGATCCACTTTTGTAATGCTGCCACCAAGGTGTTTTTCCATATCCAGCTATTTATGGTAAGCACAATTGTGCAGACATTGCATATTGCTATCACAATTTTCTGACATATCTCATAACATGCACTGCACATATCATGTCATATGTGTTGTTATCTTACTGCTACAGTATAACACATATTACTAAACTATACATGTGATCATTACTATTCACTTGATCATGATGTCATTACTGCATACATTACTACATATGGGCAGGGGTGCTACTCCTTAAATTTGTGTGCAGGTGTTTTCACTCCATTGGATGCAGTACAGCATAATATTGTTATGTCCAACAGACTCTGGTCCTGTATGTGACAGATTTGACTGCTACAGATAAAATAATGCAAGTGAGACATGATTGTTCAGCTTGTGTTGTTCCAGTATAACTTAGATGGGATGACAACAACTCACATAATTACCATTCTCACGTAACACAGTGAGGTGGGTCTTGTATCTTTATTTGCAAGTTTTTCATGTGTATGCATTCATAGAATCATAGGATCATAGAAAGTTACTAGGCTATTGGCCCTGAGGCCCTTACAAGCCTAGCCAAGAGTTTAGCCCATATTCTGACAAGTCAGCACCTGATGCCCCTGTCCAGCAGGGACAAAGGTGGAATCCCAGGGATGTATTTTCTGTTCCCCGTCCAGTTATCCAAGTTGCATGTAAAAAGGGATAATGAGGTACTCTGCTTGACGTGGAGAGGGAGTCTCTTCCACAAAAAGGGGACTCTCTCGGACAAAAATCTGTCCCACCAATAAGTCTTATTGATGTCACAGACCAGCTTGAGTTCACACGTGCGGGTTACTAGAGTGGAGCTTGACTTGCAAATATGCATCTGAGATTGCTTTGTATGCCAGACAGAGGTGTCCTCTGAGGAGTCTGTAGGAGAGTGAGGAGAGGGACAGGGCTTTTAGCCTGTCTGTGTAGGGTAAGTGTTTGAGACCCAGGATTCTCCTGGTGAGGAGCCTCTGTGATCTCGCCAGCTGCTGCATGTGCTTCGTGAAGTACATGCCAAAAGGGGTATTGTACTCAATAATGAATCTTATAAGGGAAGAATATAGGGATGCAGTGACCACATTGTCCCTGGATGAGATACGTTTACTAATGAGGTAGATGATGTAGAAAGCTTTCCATACAATGGAGGCAATATAGTCACATCCCATATGTTTCTGTATTGCTTGTTGCAGTCTTATATCTGTTCAACAACAAGATGGTCCTTGGTTTTGTGATTTATGTAACACTGTTATGTCATCCTACCACACTGGCACAATGAATCTGTATGTGGCATGTACTGACATATATTGTGTCATGTTGTATTACAGTACTGCACCTGCTATATATGAGCATGTATCCTTCATAGGGTCTATATTACCATCTCGAATGGTAAAAATGTCAAACGCTCACATGAGCGAAAATGGAATAAAACAAACTTGCACTAAATATATATTCCAACTCCAAGGTCACACTACAGTGAGGAAAGGGCAAATATCCCAATCCACACTGTATCGCAACCCCAAAAAACAAGTTTGTTTTAGTCCATTTTCACTTATGTGAGCGTTTAACATTTTTACCATTCGAAATGGTAATATAGACCACTTTCACATACTGCTTTGACATTTACTGGTTGCCTAGTGAATAAATGAAGGCAATGTTTTCTTTAACATCATGCATGACTCGCTTGTCCCCTTGTCTGTCCATATTTTGAATAGTCAATAGCTGGTCTTTTGATAGTAGATTATATTATTACATGCATATACAGGTTTATATGCATGTCCATGTGCATGCATTTGTAGCACACACACACACACACACACACTTATATATATATATATATATATATATATATATATATATATATATATATATATATGTATATATATCAAAATCCCTGCAGACAGGATATCGGACGGCAGATGGCCATTTGCCATGTTGCCAACCATTACATGCTCGACAGTTCATATTAGTGAATGATATGAACCACAGAACCTTACACCCCAACTCCTACTAACACACACTTGCTTGCCAGACCCCCCAATTCTCTCCTGATAGCTCATCTCAATATTCGGAGCATAAATAATAAAGTTGCTCATCTACATGCCCTCATGGATGTACATTCATTTGACATCCTCTGTCTCACTGAAACCTGGCTCAAGCATTCAATACAAGACAATGTGGTTATTCCCCCCCAGTTATAATATCTTGAGACTTGACCGTAATGCTAAGAAGGGTGGAGGAGTAGCTATTTTATATAAATCTGGATTACAGGTGACCTCTATAGACTCTAAACCTCCACTAACTAGTAATGCAGAAATTCTTATTTCCAAGATTCAACTCAACAAATGTAAATCCATATATATCATTTGTATCTACCTTCCCCCAGGCAAGAACACCAGCTTCTTATAGGCTATCCTAAGCTGGCTTTCCACCACCTATGCACTAGAAACTATAGTACTCGGTGACTTTAATATAAACTGGAAGTGCTGTACATCTGAACAGCCTTCTACTCATATTACCCTATATGGTTTTACTCAAATCATTACATCCACCACTAGGACCAATAAACTTAAGAACAATGACAGCACCCTGGATTGGATTCTCACAAATAGTCATCACCAAACTTACAAAGTAGGTATCCTCCCCGAAGATATAAGCGACCACTCACTCACCTTCTTAATCAAGTATGAGTAACATTCTGAACACAACCATTTATAAGACAATAAGGACTAACGAAAATTTTAACCCCAACAGCTTTCAAAAAGAACTTAAAGCTTGCAACTGGCAACTCCTGAAACACCTACCATTAGAAGATGCAGTTAAATACTTTAATTCTAAATTCTTAGCCACTCTAGACTGCCATGCCCCAACACGCAGAATTAGAACTAGGACTAAACCAGCCCCATGGCTCTCCAAAACTACCAAACAAAAAATCCTCCAAAGAAACAAACTCTGGGCCAACTGGCATACAACTAAAAGCACTTAAGATCAATTAAAGTTCAGACAGCTAAGAAATGAAAAAAAAGCCATATTGTCAGACAAAAGAAACTTTTGCTGTCAGCTCCAACAAACCCACCAAAATAAACCTCAAAAATTCTGGACAGGCATCAATAAACTCTTACACCCAGGTCGTTCAGTCACACCCACTCCCTCAGGCTATGATCACAACAGTCCCAACCAAATAGCCAATACTTTTAACATTTTTTTAGACCATTTAATCTCTTGCCAATCAGCTAACCCCTGACACCATATCTTCATCCACTGATATCTCTAACAGTCCCCCATTATTTCAATTTCAACCTGTTCCTACATCCCTTGTCTGTACCCTTATTCAGAAACTTAAACACCCCCCCCCTCTCTGCAGACCTACTACCTGCAGAATACCTGCAAAAAGCTGCAAAAGCTATAGCCTACCCCATATCCATCCTGATTAATAGAACTATTACTGAAGGAACTATTCCATCAATCTGGAAAATTTCACATATTATCCCCCTGCATAAAGGTGGTAATTCCAACAAATTATCTAACTACAGACCTATAGCCTTATTATCCCCATTGGCAAAATCATGGAGAAATGCATTCATAAGCAACTATTAAAATACCTACTAGAAAATAACTTACTAGCTACCTGCCAACATGGCTTCAGACCTTTTCATAGCACCACTTCTGCTCTCTTATCCTTCACCGACTGCATTAATAAAAATCGCAATAATGACACTCTATCCTCAGCCCACTTTATTGATCTGTCGAAAGCCTTTCACATGGTTAACCACCAGTTACTCATAAACATACTTAAAAACCTGTCACTGGATGCTCTTGCTATACAGTGGTTCCAATCCTACTTAAATAACAGGCAACATGCTGTACTATGGGAGAATAACTTGTCTTCCCACCTCCCAATTGCCCTTGGTGTCCCTCAAGGCTCCATATTGGGTCCTCTCCTATTCTCTATTTTTACAAATGACATACATTCTGTAATACCTCACTCTACCTGTATCCAATAATCAGATGATTCCATGTTAATATGCTCAGTCATTTATGTATTATCCCTAACCCAAAACATGTTTAGCACAGTAGAGAAATGGCTTCTACAACGATGTCTCATCTTGAACCCCAAAACCCCCCCAAAAATGCTTGGCAGGGGGGTGTGGGGGTGTAGGGGGGCTTACCTGTGCACACTGAGCTAATCGAAGGAAGGACACTGAGCAAACTCGGATCTATAATATATAACATTAAGTATCCTGTTTTTTTGCTTATTTTGTTCGTTTTTTATAGCACTTTGTGTACTGTATATTTTTTCTAGCTAGTTTCACTGTGTGAGAGGTATTAACTGGAAATTGTCCACTTTTATTAAGCATCTGTTGGGTTGTTTGTTTCTGATAACTTGTTGCAGTTAAACGTTTTCTCTAGAGGCTCCTTTAGCTGTTTAAAACGTTCATTTAAAGGCTCACTGCTGCTTTTCTGCTGTGTGAAACATTTCTGCAGTTTGTTTCTAAGTAGCATGGATATTTGTAGCATTGTCCATATTCAGGCTTGTATTTGGGCCTAATGTTTGTGGAGGCTGTGTGTCTGAGCACATATTCAGGACATCTTGGTTTAGCCAAAGCCATCAGGAATTTCAGTGAGAGAGAATTGTTTAAGGTCATTGGCTGACTGAGGTCACTTGGACTACAGCTTAGACTAAGCACCTCATTGTTTCCTTTGAACTTTTTTTTTCTTAAAAGTTGTCTCAGGTTTCAACTTTCTGTTACCTAAGAAGTTAAGTTGTGAGTGTTTTTGCCATTCCACACTGAGCTAATCGAAGGAAGGACACTGAGCAAACTCGGATCTATAATATATAACATTGTGTCCTGTTTTTTTGCTTATTTTGTTCGAGTTATTTATAGCATTTTGTGTACTGTATATTTTTCTAGCTCGTTTCACTGTGTGTGAGGTATTAACTGGAAATTGTCCACTTTTATTAAGCATCTGTTGGGTTGTTTCTTTTTGATAACTTGTTGCAGTTAAACACTTTCTCTAGAGGCTTCATTAGCTGTTTAAAACTTTCATTTAAAGGCTCACTGCTGCTTTTCTGCTGTGAGAAACATTTCTGCAGTTTGTTGGTGGCTTTGCAGTTGCCCACCCCTACTGTAAATTTGATCTGGGACCCTCCTCCCAGTCTAGTGTCATTACCTCATTCTACCCAATACAGGGAAAACATTTGAGAAGGCCAATCAGCTTAGTTTCTGCTACTCCTTTCTCTCTTTCCACTAAAAAAAAAAAAAAAAAATTCTAAGCTTGTTTCCTGCCTTTCCTGTGGGTAGTCTAGTCTGGATGTAGATTTGCTGTGTCCAGGACTATTTGTAGTCTTCTAGGTCCCCAAGCCTTTTTGTGTTGGAGGGAAGCCTTCTAGCTTAATTTTGTTTCTTAGAACTAGCCAGATTTTTGTTTCAGCACTCGTCTGTTTCTTTGAGCTCAGCACTTGTTCAGAACTTATTGTAAGCACTAAATAAGCTACAAATTACTACAGCACTCAACTTTCCTCACTGTCTAGAGGAAAACAGTTTCTAGTACTTAACAAATAAGCACCTATCCAGGCATGTCTAAGGGTCAGCTCCGGTGTTTTCTCCTGTCTACCTGATGAATCTGGGCATCTAGGGGCAATGCAGTAATTGTCTCATGTACACAGGCAACCCTCTCCTCCTACTACACAACACTACAACCTGTGAGAGATGCACTTATATAGCCAAACTGGAAGCAAAGCTCTCTTCACCCAAGACTGGACTAGACAGTCAAGAGGCGAAGGTAAACACTTGCACCACACCACACTCAGCACATAGTCCCTCAAAACCTACACCACCAAAATACACACATAGAAACACAAAACACACACCTACCTTCACGGAGGCTGTCAGTAAAAACCTGCCCAAGCAACAGGGACCTCCGAAGCAGAAACACAAGCAACCGACACCCCCCAACACAACCCAAATGACACACAGTCCACAAACTCAGTGTGCCACTCAACCACAGCCCATAAGGCATAACAACGTACCCAATACTCTAGTCATAGGTGACTCTATAGTCAGGCACACTGATGTTCCACTCACCAGGCTAAACAAGGAGAAAGTTACTGTCAGCTGCCTGTCAGGTGCCAGGATCTGCCACATAACGCATGCACTCAGGTCACTCCACAACAAGTACAAATATGACTCTGTCATTGTCCATGTTGGTGTGAATGACCTGAGACATATCTCCTTGGACTACATGAAAAGGGACATGGAGGAGCTGTCCGATCTTGTAGCCCAGGCAGGTATGCCCCTAGCCCTGAGTAGCATCCTGCCATCACCCAGAATGATACCACAGTACAAGGACAAAATGATTGACTTCAGCAATTAACTAAGCTTCTGGTGTCATTCTAAGGGGATCCAGTATCTGTCTGCCTGGGATGACATGATCGACAAACCACTATGCTTTGCCAGAGATGGCATGCACCTGTCGCCCCTGGGATTCTGGATACTGGCTAAGGCTCTAGCCACCCCTATAGTGCATTTTTTAGGCAAGGTTCAAATGACAAATTCACCACCCAAACAGGTACAGGCAAGAAGAATCTGAGGGTATTGCTACTCAATGCTAGAAGTCTAAACCTCAAAATGCACTCACTCGAGGCACTCCTGAAAATGGAGAACATCGACATCTGTGCAGTGACAGAGACCTGGTTCAAGGCTCCAGAGAGTACCCCTGCATTACCAGGCTATAATTCATACCACACCTTTCGGCCACCTAACCTGGACCAAAACACTAAAGGCGGAGGCGTGTCCATATTCATTAAGGATATCCACACCTCCAGGCTAGTTGTTCAGCATAATGCATCCGAGATTATCCAAGTGCAACTAACTCTAGGCAAGACCGCAATCCAAATTGTAGCTTGCTACAGATCCCCCACCATGCCCCAGGATTCTCACGCCTCATTTCTTAATACACTGGAAAATATTAGGGTACAACCTAACACCCCAATAATGGGTGATTTCAACTTCCCTAACATTAACTGGGAAAACTACTCAAGTACCAACTCTAGTGCTCAACATTTTCTGGAATTCATAAATTCAATGCTATGGATCAACTTATGCAGACCCCCACCAGGGGCAGCAATATCCTAGACCTGGTTATTACCAACATGAGCAACCGGTGCTCCACACCAGAGGTCAATTCCTCTTTGGTCATATCCGACCACAAGCTAATCACCCTAGACATCCACATCCCTCCCCCACCCCCCATTAGGGAAACCACAGTAAAAAATTTCTCCAAAGCCAACTTCACGCTTCTTAAGACAGAAGTGGCAAACGTCACGACATCCATGCTGACGAACAATAGAGATATGACGGCTGAACCCTACACAAATGCACTTTATAAGCACTTACATGAGTGCATGGATCGTGCAATCCCTAACAGAACCAAGATGCTATCCTCCAAAAAAAGGAAGCCAATCTGGTGGTCCCCTGCCATAAACAAACTCTACAACAGAAGAAAGAAATTGTTGCAAAAAAGAGGAAAATCTCATGATTGGAGAAACTCCCTGGTCAGCCTCAGTAAGAAGCTAAGAACCCTCATAAAATCCTCCAAAGCTAGTTATGAAAACAAAATCGCCACTGACTCTAAAGACAACCATAAAGCATTCTATAGGTATGTCAAGAATCTCAATGGTAACACTCAGATCTGCTCTGAGTTACAGCACAATGGCACTAAATATACAGAACCAACTGATATTGCCAACATCCTGGCAGATAGGATCAGTGCTAACTTTATCCCCCCTGTCATCCCCTAAAGGGCCCATCTCTATACCAGAAGAATGCAAAGTTCCTGTAATCATGGCTGCATAGGTAAAAAACACACTATCCAAAGCCATGAACACAGCATCCATGGGACCTGACGACATCCCAGGCTGTGATCTACATGAACTACAGAACAAACTAGTACCCCACCTAAGTACCATATTCAATCATAGCCTCACCTCAGGCTATGTGCCCACTGAATAGTGCACAGTGACAGTAATCCCACTCCACAAAGGGGGAGCCACCACAGACCCCGGAAACTACTGCCCCATTAGCCTAATGAGCCTGGTCTGCAAGACTATGGAATGTATCATCATGGAACTTATAAACAATGACATTGGTAATCTCCAAACTCAGGACCCCACCCAGTTCGGGTTTGTAAAAGGCAGATCATATCTCCTAAACCTGAGAGACTTCTTTGAAGCAGCCAGCAAAGCCAGAGATGAGGGTAAGGTGGTTCACACAGCCTATCTAGATCTCGCCAAGGCTTTCAACACCATCCCCCACTCTGGAATTATAAATAAACTCACTAAGCTAGGTATAAATCCCTATGTCACAAGATGGGTTGCCAACTGGCTCACTGACAGAACCCACACTGTGAAAGTAGCAGACTCCAAATCCAACTTCAGACCAGTGACAAGTGAAGTACCACAGGGTTCAGGCCTGGGTCCTCTCCTGTTTGGTATCTACTTCTCTGAAGTACAGGCCAACACAGAAGGTCTTTGGCTAATGAAGTTCACAGATGACTGCAATCTAGGAGCCATAATCAAAACTCCAAACGATGTGGACATCCTACAAAAGGGCCTCGCTGAGAGAGATGCCTGATGTCAAAGCCATGGCCTCAAGCTCAATGCCAAAAAGTGCATTGTCATCCCTTTTGGTAAAAACTCAGTACCCATGAACTACCACATAGGAGGTAGTCTACTTAATACTGAAAGTGTGATACGAGACCTTGGGACACAGGTGGACAGTAGTCTCTCCTTTGATAATCACATCGCCACAGTAGTCAGGAAATCCTTCTACATGGTACACCTCATCACAAAAGGTTTCTCATCCAGGAAAAAAGAGGTCATTGTTCCCCTCTACTCATCACTCATTAGACCCATTATAGAGTGCAATGCCCCTTTTGGTATGTACCTCACAAGACATCTACAACAAATGGAAAGGCCACAGAAATACCTCACAAAGAGGATTACTGGCCTCAAACAGATGCCCTATGCAGACCGTCTCAAAAAACTGCAGCATTACTCCGTTGCATATCGCCTACTCAGAGGCGATCTCTGCCTAACACACAAAGCTATGCCAAACTCAGAGCTTTTAGACATGCTCCACTTAAAGAAATCCCAATCCCTCTGAGCTACACGCTCTAGGGACCTAAACCTTGTCACCTCAATAAACAGAACATGCTGGAGGGATAGATTCCTGTCCCAGAGACTTCCCATACTCTAGAACAAACTACCTATCTATATCAAACAAAGCTCCTCATTAGCACTCTTCAAGAAAAATCTTGATGATTGGATGGGAGATAGGAAATTCACCTCGGGGATCACTTCTGTGGCTCTGCTCGACAGTGGTACAGGAAAATAATTTTCTTGGGTGGCGAAAGCCAGGGTACCTTTGGCTAGGCTTATATAGGCCCTAGGGCCAATAGCCTAGTACCTACCCATGAACCTATGATGTAAAGTGTAGGAGTTACACTTACCTGAGCTATTATATGGATATTATGTTTGATATTCAGCGAAAATGTCGAATCTGCTAAATTCGTTCAGCAGATTCAACATTTCACCTAAGTAATATTTTGCGATTCGGCATCACTATTTAAGGTTCCCAATGGATTTTGTTTAAAATTTTGAGATTTATATATATATATATATATATATATATATATATATATATATATATATATATATATATATATACATATGGGTCTACTTTGATTCACTGAAAACTAATTTCTTTGAATTTCAAAACACTTACAACAAATCGCTCAAAGCTCACATCACTGAAAACTCATTTCACTGAATCATATTTCACTAAATGTAAGTACTGTAGGGCAAATAAAATGTATATGCCTTTTTCCCCACTGTAGTGTGATCCTGGAGTTAGTATATATAGTTTGGGGCTGTGGGATGTTGTAACCCCCCACCTACTTTTGGTTTTATATTGTTAGCTTTAAGTGAAATGAGATTCATAAATATAAAAGCTAAGTAGGTGGAGGGGTACACCCCCACACCCCACCCAACTATACATACTACCTCCAGGATCGCACTACAGTGGGGAAAAGGGCATATACATTTTATTTGCCCAACAGTACTTACATTCAATGAAATGTGATTCAGTGAAATGAGTTTTCAGTGATTTGAGCTTTCAGCAATTTTTTGAGGGTGAATTGAAATTCAGTGAATCAAAGTAGACCCATATATATATATATATATATATATATATATATATATATATATATATATATATATATATATATATATATATATATATATATATATATATATATATATATATACTTCAGTTTACTGACGCAACAGATAACCAACAGCATTGAAACATCAGTACAATGAAAGTTTGCATTACCGAAACTCATAATAACAAATAAATCAACTGCAGATGTCACACACCACTACCAACACCCTAGACAACAACAGCTTCTGTGTTTTTTTCTGAAAAGAATTATCAGCAGTGGATGTTATACAGCACTCAGAGCTTCTGAATGAAGATCACGGTACAGTGAGGATCAGGAAATTTACCCTCTTCCCCACTGTAGTGCAATCTCAGAGCTGGCATATATAATTTGTAGGAGCCCCACATGGGGTGTGTGTAAAACATTCATAATGAAACAGTTGGTTGTTCATTGTTATGAGTTTCAGTAATGCAAGCTTTTGCTGTACTGATGTTTCGATGCTGCCATTTTGAAGATTTAAGTTTCGGTTATCTGTTATTTCAGTAAACTGAAGTAGACCCATATATATATATATATATATATATATATATATATATATATATATATATATATATATATATATATATATATATATATATATATATATATATATATATATATATATATATATATATGTATATATATATATATATATATATATATATAGGTCTACCTGAAAATGCTGAAAGTCCACAACGTCGACAACGAGAACACCGACACCGGAAGATCGACAACGAAGAAGACCGAAAGTTGAGAATCCCGACGCTGAGAACACCAACATGTTAAGGTAAGTGTGCAATAGGGATGGATGTTAGGGTCAGGGAGTGGGTAAGGTAAGTGTGTGATATTGACGGACGTTAGGGTAGGGTGTGGGTAAGGTAAGTGTGCGATAGTGACAGACTTTAGGTTTAGGGGCGGGTTAAGTGAGTTAGGGTTAGGGTGCGGGTAAGGTAAGTGTGCGATAGTGACGAACTTGAAATTCATCCAAATCCCCACTGTAGTGTGATCTCAGAGTTAGAATATATAATTTGGGGGAGTGTGGGGTTCAGGTGGGCTTGCCCCCCTGCAAAAACTTGATAGCTGTATAGGAGTTTGATTTACATCAGCTCCTATACGGCTATCATGTGGTGGTTTCGACAACAATGTCGAGTCAAATGCGTCGAGCATTTGGTTCGACATTGTGAAAGGTATTTTTTTTTACTTTCGGTATTACCATTCATTTATTTGAACGGAAAATGTTTTTCCATCCGAATAAACAATAGTATACCATATATATATCTATATATATATATATATATATATATATATATATATATATATATATATATATATATATATATATATATATCTATATTGGGAACACTTCACAATGCCAAAATCCTGAAAGGTCAAATTTCATATGGCCGAGACCATATGATCGAACTTTCGGAATCATGACATTGTCAACGGAGATCTACATACAGAGCAGAATGGGAGAGTTCCCCTTTCCTCACTGTAGTGCGATCTTGAAGTTGGAATATTTAAGTAGCGCAGGGTGTGGGAGGTGCAGAGAGGCTTGCCCCCCTGCAGAAAAATTTAAATTGTTTTTTTTTTTTTGGATTTGTTTTGGAATTTTGATATTCTGAATTTGTTCATATGGTCTCAAGCATATGAAATTGATGTTTTGGAATTTCGAGATTCTGAAGTGAATACATACATATATATATTTATATATATATGTGTGTGTGTGTGTGTGTGTGTGTGTGTGTGTGTGTGTGTGTGTGTGTGTGTGTGTGTGTGTGTGTATATATATATATATATATATATACACACACACACACACACACACACACACACACACACACACACACACACACACACACACACACACACACTGATTTCTACATGAATCGAGACACAACCGCCCTTATATTGTCACTGGTTATACAAACTAATTCCTGTTTTCTGTCCTGTACTTTTTTTGATAAGACTCTGTTTTGATCAGTTCTACACATGTAAGGTGCTATTAATATCATGAACAGTGATTCTGGCACCTAATGTATTATGTTTGCTTGGCCGTATGTATGTCCACGTCATACTCAAAACTACTTTTGCTGTGTACATTTGCCTCTTGCTGTTTAACTGTTGAACGCTATTGTGCTTATGTCATTTGTACACAGATATGTTTATCGTCATCACAAATCCACTAAACCCATATGTCATCCATTGGTCCTGTTCTTCAATGTACCTTGCAGGACATGCAGTCCATCCTGTGTTGTTGACACATGCAGGTGCACTGTGTCTCCAATGGTAGGGTTGTCCAGCTTTATTCTGGCCTTCTTTTTCTTGCTGGGATTTCGTAACTGATGTGGGCCTGAGTATAGCTTTGGCCTACACTTTTCACATGTATGTTTACCTTTCTGTATGGTATCATCATTGCCATGTAGGTGTACTGCTATAATATTACCTATTGCCACAGTGCTGGGTATCATACGCATGCAAGTCATATGCACACAAGGTGGTGGCAGCTGATTTGATTCCATCATTGTTTGTGTTGTACTTATGTGTTGTGGACTACCCAGGGACTTTTATGCTTTCTGCCTATGCACAAGCTTGCATTGCTTAGTTGTCATTACTCATATATAGGTTCATAGGTTGGTACTAGGCTATCAGCCCTAGGGCCTATACAAGCCTAGCCATACCAATTCCCTGGCTGTTTCTTCTCAGAATATTTACTTCCCTGGTCCCCTGTCTAGCAGGGTGACTGACGTGATCCCCGGGGTGAATTTCCCGTCGCCCATCCAATCATCAAGGTTCCTTTTGAAGAGGGCCCAAGAGGCGCTCAGCTTGACATCTATGGACAGTCTATTCCAGAGTACGGGGAGTCTCTTGGTCAGGAATCTATCCCTCCAGCATGTTTTGTTCATTGAGATGATTAGGTTTAGATCCCTGGAGCATGTGGCTCTGAAGGATTGGGATTTCTTTAAGTGTAGCATGTCCAACAGCACTGGGTTTGACATGGCCTTGTATGTTAAGCAAAAATCGCCTCTGAGTAGGCAATATGTGACAGAGTATAGCTGGAGTTTTTTTAGACGGTCGTATAGGGCATCTGCTTTAGGCCTGTGATTCTTTTAGTAAGGTATTTATGTGGCCTTTCCAGTTGTTGCAGATGTCTCGTGAGGTACATACCAAACGGAGTGTTGTACTCTATTATAATGGGTCTAATAAGGGATGAGTACAGTGGAACAATGACCTCCTTTTTTCTGGATGAAGATGGCTGTTAGTGATGAGGTGTGCCACACAGAAGGATTTCCTGACTCTTATGCCTCTGTGGTTATTGAAGGTGAGACCACTGTCCACCTGTGTCCCTAAGTCCCTTATCAGGTGAGGTGCCAGTTCATTTTGTAGTTCATGTAGTACACAGCCCGGGATGTCGTCTGGTCCCATGGATGCTGTATTCTTAGCTTTGGAGAGTGTGTTTTTTACCTAAGTGGCTGTGATTACCGGAATTTGGCAATCTTTTGGTACTGAGATCGGCCCTTTAGGGGGTGAAGGGGGGTGAAGTTGGCACTGAATCGATCTGCCAGGATATTGGCACTATCCTTGGGATCAGTATATTTAATGCCATCATGTTGTAGCTCAGAGCAGATCTGCGTATCGCCATTTAGATTCTTGACATAACTATAAAATGCCTTGTGGTTGTCCTTGGAAACTTTGGCAATTTATATTCGTAACTAGCTTTGGAGGATTTTGTGAGGGATCTCAGCTTCTTACTGAGGGTGGTAAGGGAGTTTTTTGCATCCTGGGATTTTCCTCTTTTCTGAAGCAGTTTCTTCCTTCTGTTGTATAGTTTGTTTATGGCAGGGGACCACCAGATTGGGTTCCTTTTTTTGGAGGAGACTGTCTTGGTTCTATTTGGAATGGCATGATTCATGCACAAGTAGATGTGTTCATACAGTGCCTTATTGTAGGATTCAGCAGTCAAACTTTCATTTGTCAGTTCTGACTTGAGTAGCATGAAGTTGGCCTTGGAGAAGTTTTTTATAGAGGTTTCCCTACTGGGGGGCATGGGTGGGATGTTGATATCAAGGGTTATTAGCTTATGGTCAGACCTGACCAATGATATGGTGACCACTGGTGTGGAGCATCGATCTCACATGTTGGTAATGACCAGGTCTAGGATATTTGAGAACCTGGTGGGACTATGGATTAGTTGATCCAGGGCGTTGGAATTTACGAATTCCAAGAACCGTTGGGCAAATGTGTTGCACCTGAGTAGTTTTCCCAATTAATGGCAAGGTAGTTGAAATCTCCCAGTATTAGGGTGTTTGGTTGTATCTTAATATTTTCCAACATGTTTAGAAAGGTGTAGTGAGAATCTTGGGGCATGGTGGGGGGATCTGTAGCAAGCTACAATTTGGATTGCAGTTTTATCTAGTGTTAGTTGCACCTGTAGAATTTCAGATGCATTGTGTTGGGCGACTAGCCTGGAGGTGTGAATATCCTTGATGAATATGGACACTTCTCCACCTTTAGTATTTCGGTCCCGGTTTGGTGGCCGAAAAGTGTGGTAAGAGTTGTAGCCTGGTATTGCAGGGGTGCTCTCTGGAGCCTTGAACCAGGTCTCAGTTACTGCACAGATATGGATGTTCTCCATTTTTAGCAGTGCCTCAAGAAAGTGCATTTTGAGGTTTAGACTTCTAGCATTGAATAGCGTTAACTTCAGATTTTGCATGCTTATATCTATTACGGTGGTGGTTTTGTCCTTTGAGCCTTGCCTAAAAAAGGCACTATAGGGGTGGCAAGAGCCTTAGCCAGTAACCTGAATCCTAGGGGTGACAGGTGCAGACTGTCTCTGGTAAAGCATCGTGGTGTGTCGATCATGTTGTTCCAGGCAGACAGATACTGGATCCCCTTTGAATGACACCAGAAACTTTGCCAATTGTTGAAGTCAATCATTTTGTCCTTATACTGTGGTATCATTCTGAGTGAAGGCAGGATGCTACTCAGGGCTAGGGGCATACCTGCCTGGACCACATCATCTGAGAGCTCTTCCATGTCTCTTTTCATGTAGTCCAGGGAGGTAATTCATTCACTCCAACATGGACAATGACAGAGTCGTATATGTACTTGTTGTGGAGTGACTTCAGTGTGTGCTTAATGTGGCGGATCCTGGCACCCAACAGGCAGCTGACAGTAATTTTCTCCTTGTTCAGCCTGGTGAGTGAGACATTAATGTGCCTAACTATAGAGTCACCTATGACTAAAGTGTTGGCTACATTGTCTTGCCTTAGGGGCTGCTGTTTGGTGGCACACTGGTGTTTTGAGCTATGTGGCACTTTTGTTGTGATTGATGTTTGCGTTTCAGCTTTGGAGGTCCTTATTGCTTGGGCAGGTTAATGTTAAGGGCCTCCGCATAAGTGGGTTTAGGATTACTATGTGTGGATGTTGGCGGCATGAGTTTTAAAGGGCTATGTGTTGCTTGAGGTATAGTACAGGTGTTAACTTTCTCCTCTTGACTGTCTATCACGCAGTAAGTGCAGGTGTTACCCATCTCCTCTTGACTGTCCAGCACAATCTTGGCTGGAGAGAGCTTTGCTTCCATTTTGGCTATTTAAGTGCATCTCTCACATGTTGTAGTGTTGAGGGGTAGGAGAAGAAGGTTGTCTGTCTACATGAGGCAATTGCTGCATTATCCCAGTATGCCCAGAGTCACCAGGTGGACAGGAGAAATCACCAGAAGCTACCCTTGGACATGTTTGGTTTGGTGTTTCTTTTGTAAAGTACAAGAGCTGTTTTTCCTTACCTTGGCAAGATACTTTGCATTTATAGGCTGTTTTGTGCCTACAATTAATTTCTCCTTATCAACAAGGAGGACTGAGTGCTTGTATCAGTTTAAGGCTTCCTAGTGCTTTCCAGCAGGTTTTAGAGCAAGTGCTAGTCACGGCGATTCAGATTTTATTGCTACTACTGAGAAACCAGTTAGTTCTAAGGGAAAATTTGAAGAGCAGACTTTCTGGCACCAGGAATAGTTTAAAGTGCTAGACTAATAGGCTAATAAAAGTACAGGGGAGCGGAGAACTAGCAGATCTAAGGGAAAAAACTGAACAGCACCGCTAAGAAGCCTACAAAAAATCCTGGATACAGCAAATCTGTATCTGGGCTACACTAGTTCAAGGAAAGGTAGGAAACTATTTTTTTTTGTAGAAAGTGAAGAGGCAGAAGATAATGAGATAACTCAATATGCAGAAGCTAAAGGGGTGGGCCTTTGCTAAGTCCTCACTATTAACAGTAGAAGGAGCTGATGTAATGTGACTGGGAGGGTGTCCAGTATCAGCTTTATACCAGAGGTGGGCAACTCAAAGCCACCAAGACATAAAACCACCACAAGTACAGAGTCGGAGGGTGGGAAAAACAGTTGTACACATTACAGAGACATTAAATCAAAAGTGCAGATGATAATTGAGAATAAACTCTTATCTTTTCTGAATATCACAGCAGGCAGTAAGTCAGTCTCTCAGCAACAGCTTGAGCAACAGGTATATATGATTTAAGGCACAGAAGACAGAAACCAGATATTTTATCCAAGCAATACAGTTGCAGGAATGCCCTACCCAGATAAAACTAGTTCTGTTCACTTTCTCTTACTAAGTAAGCAGATGGGCCTCTAGACAAATGATTCACTACAAACTGAGGTCAACACTAACAGATATTAGCTCTATGTCACAACAAAAAGGACAGTAAAAACAGTTGTACAGATTACAGAGATATTAAATCAAAAGTGCAGACAATAATTGAGAATAAACTCTTATCTTTTCTGAATATCACAGCAGGCAGTAAGTCAGTCTGTCAGCAATAGGTATATCTGATTTAAGGCACAGAAGACAGAAACCAGACCTATTATCCAGACAATGCAGTTGCAGGAATGCCCTACACAGATAAAACCAGTTCTGTTCACTTTGTCTCACTAAGTAAGCAGATGGGCCTCTAGACAAATGATTCACTACAAACTGAGGTCAACATTAATGGATATTAGCTCTATCTCACAACAAAATGACAGTAAAAACAGTTGTACAGATTACAGAGATATTAAACCAAAAGTGCAGACGATAATGGGGATAAATGCTTGTCTTTTCTGAATATCACAGCAGGCAGTAAGTCGGTCTCTCAGCAACAGTTTGAGCAACAGGTATATTTGATTTAAGGCACAGAAGACAGAAACCAAACCTATTATCCAGACAATACAGTTGCAGGAATGCCCTGCCAAGATCATTTACTTGTTATTCCACACTATTAGTGTGGGTATGTATGATGAAACTTCATTCTGTTTGGATTGTGCTATTCCATTGCATGTCACACATATGCATTGCATATCTGACAACCCGTCTTTGCTGTCTCTGACATAGTATATAAGCTCATAGGTGTTTACTAGTCTAATGACCACAAGGGCCTTTTTAAGCATAGCCACGCATCTCAAATCTCTGACAACTTCTGGCACCCTTGATAAGTGTAAGCAGGGGTTTGGGAGATGAAACATTTACAAGCATGAGCCTGGGAAATTAACCATTTACAGGCTTCCTGTGTCCATTAGAGACACAGGTGCCAAACCAGCGATGAATTCTATGTTCCCCATCCAATTGTCCAAGATACATTTGAGTTGGTTTAGGGTGGAACTCAGCTTTACATTGATAGGGAACCTGCTCCATTGAATGGGGTAGTCTCTGTGATACATACCTCTTTCTCCAGCAGATCCTATTTATATCTCAGACAAGGTTTAAGTCTTTAGTATGGGTAATTCTGGTGCTGTTTGTTTTGTGGATATGCAGGAGATGCACTGGGGGTCTGACAATGCCTTATATGCCAGGCATAGATCTCCCCTTAACAGCCTATAGAAGACAGAATACAGGGATAAGGCCTTGAGATGGTCTGCATAGGAAATGTTACTTACCCCCATATTTTTTAGTGAGGAACCTCTGCGGACATTCCAATTGTTGGATATGCTTGGTTAAGTACATACCAAAGGAGACATTGTACTCAATGACAAGTCTGATGAATGCCTAATACAGTGGAACAATGAATTCCTCATACCTAGATGCCATACCATTTTTTTAAGTTGCACAAGACAGAATGATTTTGTCACTACTGTAAGCACATGGTGCTCAAAGGCTAGATTATTGTCTATGTGTATCCCCAATTCCCTGACTGCTAAATCAACTCTTAGAGGTGTGTTGTCAATATGATATTTAACAGAGGTGGATGACTTCCACAAGGATACTATTATACATTTCTTGGCATTCAGTTTTAGTCCATGGCTCTCATACCAGTCATTTGTCTGTGTCAGCCCTTCCTGCAGAACATTTGTGTTAGTGGAGGATTCTATGACTGCTCCTAATTTCCAGTCATCTGCAAATGTAGTCAGTCAGAGGCCACTCGCATCGGCCTTGATTTCAGAGAAGTAAATGCCAAAAAGGAACTGTCCCAGGACCAATCACTGAGGGAGCCTGTTTGTCACTGGCCATTTTGTAGAGGTTAAATCCCCAATTCTAACTTTCTAGATCCTGTCTATGAGCCAGCTGGCTATCCATTGGGTGACATAAGGGTTTATACCTATCCTCTTGAGTTTGTCAACAATGCCTGAGTAGGGCATTGTTTCAAATGCCAAGTCAAGGTAGGTGGTGTGAACCATTTACCATCATCCATTGCTTTGGTGACCTTCTCAAAGAAGTCCACCAGGTTGAGTAGGCATGGCTTGCCCTTGAAGAAACCAAACTGGGTTGGATCCAGTGTCTAGATGTTTCCTTTCATTAGGCTTTGCATATAAGACTAGTGAGACTTATGGATCTGTAGTTTCCAGAATCTGTAGATGGCCCGCCTTTGTACAGAGGGATTACTGTTGCTGTTCTCCAATCATGAGCCATGAAGCTTGTTTGGAGGATACAGTTAAATAGCAATTCCAGAGGGATAGGTCATGCTTCATGCTATTTAGAAGGGATCCTGGGATATTGTCTGGGCCCACTGATGCAGTGTTCTTGGCCTTAGAAAGAACATCAAGGACCTGTTCCCCAGTGATAGTAAGGAAATTACATCTGATGGTATTTCCTGAGGGAAAGTTGAGGGGGATAGAGGAGTAAAGCTGGAGTCCAGCTTGCCAACAGTAGGTTTGGTGTAACTTCTGGCTCAGTATGGATGACTCCATTAGCAGGAGCTCTGCACACAACTGTGTATTGCCTTTGAGGTTGCAGACATAACTAATGCATGCCTTGTGGTTGTCCTTGGCCTGGGAGACCAAATTTATCTCAAATTTGGGTCTGTTAGACTTTATTTGTCCTCTGAGTTGTTTGTTTAATTTGATGACAGTGCTTTTTCCTGCTGGATGCTACATGTCCTGATTTTTTCCATGATTTTCTTATTTCTATTACATAACTTATTGATGTTGTGATTCCATCAGGGTGGCTTGTGTTTTGAGTTAGTTCTGTAGTTCTTCCTGGTGAGTACAGCTGCCTCTATGCAGCCCTTAACATGCTTATAGAGGGAGTCTGTAAACAGTTTCACATAGGCAGCAGTGTTCTCAAGGTTTATGTATGGAGAGCTTGTAATTTTGCCATGTTATCACTTAATATTTGGAAGTTAGCCTTAAAGTAGTTCCTGAATATTCCAGGATTACCCAGGGTTTCAGGTTTTATATTTACTTCAAAGGACACCATTTTGTGGTCTGACCTTACCAGACAACATATTACACAAGGGGATGTGCAGCACTGTCCCATGTTAGTGAGGACCAGATCCAATATGCTTGCATCCCTGGTCAGTGTATTACCATTCTTGTCCAGGGAGTTTGTATTTACAAAATCTATGAATCTCTGTGCCTGTACATTTGGTGTCATATATGACTTCCAGTTAATTATGGGGTAATTAAAGTTGACCATGAATATGGTATCAGATTGGATGGTGAGTGTTTCCATTAAGTTTAAATACACATTATGGGTTTTTGAGTCATAGAAGGGGACCTATAGCCTGCAAAGGAAGTGGTATGGGAGTTTGCCCATGTGGATTTGAATGTGGAGAATATCAAGTATATTGTCCTGTTTGACCAGCCTTGAGGTATATTTATTTATGATGTAAATCGAGATACCTCCACCTTTAGTCCCAGTATGTTTAGTGGCTAGTCTAAATGTGTGAAAGACAATATAGCCTTCTACTGCCAGTATGCTCTCCATGGCTTAAACCATGTCTTAGTGGCTACACATACATTACTATTCTTCAGGGTGAGGAGATATTTTAGGGAGTGGAATTGTTTTGTTTTTGACTCCTAGCATTAAGCAGTAGCACCTTTTGATTCTCTTTACATTGATTTGCTACGTTGGAAGACCTTTCAGTTTGGCAATGCCTAAAAATATTTGAAACTTACAAGGGAGAGGTGCAGACCACCTTTGGCAAAGCAGTGTGGTCTGTTGACCATCTCCTTCCATGCTGAAAAATATTGCACCCCCATAGAATGAAATCAGGAACCAAGTCAATTATTAAAGTCAGTCGTCTTCTGTTCTTATTGTGGTATCATCCTTGGAGAAGTAAAATGCTGCTCAGTGCTAGGCTCATACCAGCCTGGGACACATATTCTGAAAGCCCCATGATGTCTCTCTTCATATAGTCTAGGGAGGTACATCTCAGGTCATTTATACCCAAATGGACTATGCCTGAGTACTTGTGCTACAATGACCTGTGTAATGTGGTGGATCCTGGCCCCTGATAAGCAACTGACAGTGACTCTCCTTATTCAGCGTAGTGAGAGAGACATCAGTGTGTCTCACAATGGAGTCTCCAATGACCAGAGTGTTGGACTGTGTGGTGGCTTGTCTTATGGGCTAAGAAGTAGAGGCTCCATGAGATGTGGCTGGATGTGTTGATGTGGGTGTTGTTTTGAAAGAGTGTATTCAGGGCTGCTGATTACATTTGTTATGTGTACGAGATCTAGGAGGCCTTTGGGGTTAGCAAGGTTACATTTAAGTGCCTCAGCATATGTGGGTCTATGTGTCTGCTTTGAAATGTGTGTGATGGGTGCAGCATGTGTGCTACTTAAAACCTGATTGGCATTAGGAATGTTTTTGTGGGAGAGCTTTGCCTCCAGTGACATTGTGTAAATATATTTCTCATATGCCATATCAGTCTGTTTGAGATTTAACTGGTTGTCAGTAAACATTACTCAATTTTTACATTGCCTCAAGATGTCCTTATTCCCCGAGCAGGTAACAGAGATAATAGGAAATGTTCAAATCCATGAGAAAAGTCACTTTTTTATTGATTAGACAGAGTGAGAATGTAAAGTAATGTCAGGAATATCAGGTTGCAACTCTGGGGGCAGTGCTTCTCACTACAAACCAGTTAACCTGTGTGCAGCTAGGTACTGGTGAAATTTCAAGGGTGCTTTTATAGAAAAAATGTCTACTCATGGTGTCTGCATCTATACTGGGCACTGCCAAACACTTGAGGAGAAACTAATAAGTAGACCCTGAGGGTTTATGGATTAAATATTTAGGGAGATATTGTATAGTTAAGTTAGACAGTAGCAAATCAAGCAGTAATTTCTAAGAAAGAATTAGCTTTGTCAAGAATGACGAAAAGAGGAGATTCACTTTAATGGATACTGCCCAGCTACTACTAGTGCTGGTCTCACCACAGCTTCACAGTGCTGGGATACAATGCCCCTTTGCTTCTTCTCTTACCAGAAGCTAAACAGTAGCACCCTCCCAGGATGAGAAGCAGGCCACAGTTGTTTGGAGATTAACAGTCTTGTCTAAGATGATAAAAGAGTTTGTGGGCTTTGTGTAGCTTTTTCTGGGTAGCTGCTTTTAATATCAATCAGACCGGTTCAGAAGGTCCAACACAGACATTCACTTCCCAGTCAGAAGCAGTCAAGTATCAACGCCCTCGGCTCCTTCTCTCAGCAGAAGCAAAATATAAGTACAAATTCCAAGCTAGCACTTATGAAGCAGTTATTAGGCTTCCTGGTGATCATCAGAATCCAGGAAATAATGTCCATATGCTCCTTTTCTCACAAGGAACAAAATAGAAGCACTAATCCCAAGATGTCTACTAAGGCAGAATGTGGGCTATCCAAAAATTGGTGGTCCTGGGCTAGATGTTGCAGATTTTAAATGTAAGATGGAAAAATGTGTTACTATCCTAAGAGCTGTCATGTTCAGTAAGCCGTTAGATATGAATGAGGGGTGACTTAAGCTTAAAGCCTGTAGAGATGACTGGAAGTCTCAACAAGTGTAATGAGCTTTTTAAAATAATGAAGGCTTATTATCTAGTCAAGTATATTCTCTGCATGCAAACAAAGAAAAGGCTTTCAATGTTGGCAATTACCTTATGGTCATCATTAACATTGCTACTTAAAAGAGCAGGCAACAGGCATAATTAATATAAGCAATCAACAAAAAAAAAAACAGAAACCAGACCATTCTGCAAAATCAAAATCAGGACAGATGAAAAGCCTAGTATTTACTTGCAGTGTGTCCCTCCCCCAAAAAGGTAGATACAACTACTCCTTGCCTTGCTTGGACACATCCAGAGTCACAGTCTGAAACTTATCTTCTGGCAAATCATTTAGGAATTAAAACTACAAAATTTATGAACAACAAACCAAAAAATAAGAAGCAAAATCTATTCATTCTTTGAAAATCTGGGGAAAATTTATCATAAAACTTCCACAGTCCACCATTATTAAGCCATATAAACCATTCTACAGTCCACCATTATCCACCAATATTAGTAATTCCACATCATCCACAGTCAGTATGCATGCACAATTCTACAGTCCACCATTATCAGTAAAAATTCACAATTCTACAGTGCACCTTGCATCTTAAATATAACCAATTTTCTACAGTCCATAAAACTGATTCAGTTCTTGCTAAATGGCAGGGTCAGCACAAAAACAAAAGACAAGGACTAACCAATAGCAGGGGGGAATACAAACCCAAAAGGGACAACAAATTTAAAATATTCATCTATAAAACTTAGAAATTAAAAAAAAAAGGTGCTGCTACTAATAATTATGAAAGAAGAAACCTGAAGAAAAAAATCGCGGTCAATTTTAATTAACAGAGGACAGAACAAAAACAATTTTTCAGCAGAGATGCGAGTTAATACTGCGAACACGCTTTGTAAAAGCATCAGAGGCACCAGAGCAAAACACAAACACGAGGAGAATGCAGACTCCACACAAGCCACCCCAACCAAGAATCAAACAAAAAACTACTATATCTATGAGGGCAATACAACTACCACTGCATCAAATCTGCTGCAAAATTACACATTCAGAAACCTGAAGTGAAATTCAAAATGCCTGTCAATTTTTACTGCGGACAGAACAAAAACAATTTTCAGCAGAGACCAATTTTCAGCAGAGGGATTAAAACTGCACACGTCTTTGTAAAATGGGCAGGGGGGCAGAGCAGCAAATCACACACACACAGAGAGGAGATGCAGACTCCACACAGAAGCCACCCCAATTAATACTGCAGACCGCGTCTTTGTAAAATGGCAGGGCACCATTAATCAGGACAGTGGAGGACAGAACAAATAAACAATTTCACAATTCCAGGAAGAAATAATAAGGCAGAGATTGACATGTGTACATAACATGGGAGCAAAAAAGCCAACAAACCACACACAAGGGAAGATACAGACCAAAAAAAGAAACCCCACCCAAGCCAGAATCAAACCAAGAACCTGCAGCTGTGAGGCAACAATGCTACTACTACACCATCAACATGTGGTGGGTAGGGAACTCAAGTCTTTAACACCTGCATACAAGGTACAGGGTTCAAGCCTGAGGTATTCCCTACCACACCACCAACACACACACACACACACACACACACACACACCATACACAAACTAAAGCACACACCACACACAAACTAGCACAGCACACACAACAACAGTAAAAGCACCATACACAAACTCCAGTAAAGCACCATACACAAACTCCAGTAAAGCACAGCACCACACAAAACTCAGTAAAACACAAACTCTCAAGCACCATACACAAAAAAAAGCACAAACTCAATAAACATTGTAACTACTGAAGACCAGATCCCAATGCTCCTTCCCGGCGCCCGAGAGATCCCTAAGGCTCTGTATGGGGACTTCTTGAGCATGCGCAGCAGACCGATAACGATGGGTCTATCTTATGCCGCATCTGAATCTCAATTTTAAAAAAATTTTTTTTTTTTTTTTTTTTTTTTTTTTTTTTTTTTATTTTTGAGGGGCTGCAAAGCTTTAGCTATCTAAGTGGGAAGCCACTGATTTTAAAGGAGCAAGATAGATTAGAGGGGGTGGGCACTAAGGCTCTATGGAATACAGTGGGATGGCCAATAAATTTAAATAGCTGAATGAGTGTGATTTCCCAAACTTATAATTTTGTGCTTGCTCACAATAACCAATGAAACAGGAGAAGGAAGGAAATATGGTGTCAAATTAACATAAATGGCAGGTAAATAGAAAGACAGAACACAGCTGTGGTCTCTTTTTCTTGCTTAAATATCAAATTAAAAGCACAATGCCAGTAAACACTGTGTAAAGAAAATAAACCACAATATCTGAAGTAGAAGAAGGCAATGAAGCTATACAAAATAGAAGAAAGCAAAATCAAACTAACCTTTACATCACATCAATCTGTGGCAGAGTCTGAGTGAGATTTTTTTAATGTCTTGGACATATGGATCCCATTTCTCTTATGTTTGTGGTGTGTATATATAATTCTTTATTACTCAGCCACTTTAATCTTTTAATTCTGTACTGCTGTTTGACACTTGCTTGGTTGTTTGCCTTTCACATGCATGGTAGGATGTTATGTCTGCTCCTGCATTTGGTCATCCTTGTTTTTGATGGTTTAGACTTGCACTCCTGATAGTCTAGTGGATGGCTGTATTCAATATCCATTGTGTACTGCACTGATGGCACTCCTCATTTAGTGTTCTCCAGTACAGACCTACCATTGGTAATACACATCCTATTATGACTGTCACACAATTTGCACCATCTCATCAAGATGGCTGCCGACTAGTTTAGTCCCTACTCCTTGAGCTCCTCACAGCTATTTAACTTTTGGTTTTTTTACAACTTTATACCAATCTTTTTCCTCAGTTTTTTTTACTAAAAGATTTTATAAATCTTTTACTACGAATTTGGATTATTTTTTACTCTGGACTTCTTATCCTGGGATTTATTTTACCTCAGAACAATTTTGTTCTCTCTGCTGCTGGGACACCTGCTGCTCCAGTCTATTCCTGGTTCCTGAAATCCTGTCAATTGCAGTTCATCTCTGGGCATGGCTACAAAATCCGACTCCATGGAGACTCAGCCTACAAAGGCCAAATTTTCTTCAATGCTCTCTCCTGAAAAAGATTCTAGTTCAAAAAGACTAAGGACATCTAAACAACCTACTGAAACTTCCAAAGTAAGTAATAAAGACTTAAATGATTCAAATTTCCTTTTAGACGAACTAAAAGTAGCATTAAAGCCTATCCAAAGTGCTATCCAAAACTTTTCAGAACAATTTGCTGACTTTAGTAAAACTTTAAAGCAAATAAATGATAGAATGGATATGATTGAAAACAGAAATTCAGCTTTCGAGTTAAAAACAGATTCACTGGAAAGTGACCTTAAGTCTAAAGACAAGATTATTTCTGATATACAAGCTAAACTGTTGGATTTGGAGGCCAGGAGTCAAAGAAATAACATCATTATTCGTGGTTTGCCTGAATTTTATGACAATAAAAACTTGCTATCTGTGACTAAGAATATCTTTGAAACATTGTTAAACTGTGAAACATCTTCAAAGTCTATAATTGTAGAGAGAGCACATAGAGCATTACGTGCAAAGCAAGATTCTTCCACACCAAGGATTATTTATACTAAATTATTAAACTTTCAGGATACTTTCCAGATCCTGGAAACAGCTAAAACTAAAAAACAGTTCATATGGAAGTCTCACAAACTATCTTTTTCCCAAGATCTTCCTTCTCAAATTAAACTAAATAGACAAAAACTTGCCCCTATTGTGCTGACTTGATAAAAGAGGGATAAGATTTCGTATGTCCTATCCAAATACTTTGTCTTTTACAGTTAATGACAAAAGGTTTGTGTGCTCAGACCCCAAAGATGTTAAAGACATTTTTCTTAAAACATTTAAAAAGCTTCCTGACACTGTATCATAATATGTTACTGTCAATGGAATACAAAAGTGTTATTTTTCAGACAATATTTATAATATAGGATGTACATGTCTGTTATGACCTAATCCTATTTCACTTCAATAACTTGTTTTGAATTTATTTTGTTTTAATTCTGATAAGTTTTAAATAATATTGTGCTATGACAGGCTTTCCAGATTTATAGATTTACTATGAGTGCTAAAAACAGTCAAATAGTTATGTTTCTTTCATTTCCTTGCTTTGTGTGAAGGCAGTATACTAGTTTTTTTTAAAAAAAAGCTTTTAAATTACAGTCCCCTGTGTCAGTTATAAGATTTATGGAGGGAGAAACCGTGCCTCTCGAGACTCTTGAAGGAAAAATCTTCTGCTCATAGCTTCAGCTGCTGTTCTACATGATCATGCACCCACTACAGACTCTCTGAGATGGATGGTGACGTCATCATTTGTTGCGAAAGCACGACAGCTTCGCATACACAATTGCTCTTGTTTTCAGCATGTATTCAGCATCAGGAATGTTTTATTAGGACTTTCTATCATTTACAGTGTTCCTCTTCACAAGCGAAGGATGTTTTTAAGTTTAAATATGTCTTTCTCACATGTTACATTCAGCGATCCTATACATGTCTCTCTCGCTCCAAAGCGAGCAGTTACCTTCATGCATTAGGATGGAAATTGTTCTTGAAACAAATGAACAGGTTAGTTTCATTTATTACAATTCCAGAAAATGGGTAAAGAAGAGAACATATATTTTCCTACAAAATGTTGTTTTTTATGTTATCTTGAAAGATGCCAAAATGTTTAAATAGACAAGTATTACACTGTACACCTGTTCATTTGAGAAATTCATGCATTTTTTTTCAGAAGCTTGATTAGGGGACTGCAGTTAGTGGTTTTGTTATAGAAAGCCTTTACACAAATGTAATGCTTGGAATGGATATCTTTAAATGTTATTAGCTAAACTTACCTGTCTATATTTAAACTCCTTGATTTTTTGAGTTTAGCCTACTTGTTTTTGTTCTATTTAGATGTTATAATGAGTATATTTATGAACACTGTGTTTTTACATCCTGTTTGCTGTATTGCTTTTATATTTTAGAAGGACAGTTTAACTATATAATTTAACAGAGCCATTAGTATAAGTATTCTAAAATTTATTTAAATTCATATGAAAGTACATTAATATTCATTTAATTTTGTGTACATACTTAGTTCTTATTTGTATTTATATTTGAACATTAGATGGCGCCAAAACCTATTCAATTTATAATATATCACTGTGAGCAGATGCTATATTACTGCTATTTAGACAGTTAGCTTACATCTATATTGAATTGTTTTTTAGAGTATGGTCGCTTGGAGGACAGTTTATGCTTTATTTGAACTATAGTTAAATGCTCATTCTATAGTTATTTGAGTTTTTTATCACACTTATTGTCTGTTTGACTACTGGGAAAAAGTTACTAAGCATTAAAAAGTGTTTATTGGATAGTGCATGATTTTATCTGTTTAGCAATGTTTATGGCTTTTTATATATATGTATATCTAAAACATCACCTTATATATGATACAACTATCCCTAGATTTCTCACTGTTTTGTTTACATATATGATAGTGTTATTAGATGGGTTTCTTTATATTTATTTACATTACCTAACATATGTTCTGTTTTAATTGTAATACTTGTTATGCCGTATTGTTTTAGTTAATCAAAATTTATTCTATTTTTTTCTTCTTTGAAATACTTGAGGAAATGCATTTAATCACTATAATTTTTACTTAATAATAGGAGCTTTTAGCTTAGTATTTCAAGTAGGGATTGAGTATGTTGGACATCTTGAATTTAGTTAATCTTGTATATAGTTTTAGTAGTATTACTCTGGTTTTAATTTGTGTTAGGCTTCCTTTGAGCAATTTTTATATTAATCCGATGTTATTATTATTTATAATTACAACTTCTATCTTATTCACTTCTGATCTTCCTTTATCACAGGGTGATTGGTGGGTAGGCACTAGGGCTAGGATAAAGGATATTAATATACATTTTATTGCTCTTGAAAAATTTTTTTTCTTTATTTTTCAGCAAATGATATTTGTTGACCCGATTGCATATTCAAATGCTGCTTTTTCTTTTTTTTCTTTTTTAAAGTATTATTGGATTTTTACTTTGAGTTCACCTTTATAGCATCAATAATGATTGTATGCCTTGAATATGCCAGTTGTTATAATATTGGATTCTTGGAATGTTAGAGGTATTCAAGGCAAAGCCAAAAGTCATTATTATTTCATTTGATTTTTAAGTCACAGGCAAATATTTGTTTTATTCAAGAGACCCATATTCCGTCTTGATTGGAATAAAGAGAGAAATAAAAATGGGTCAAGAAGATAGTAGCTTCAGGTGACTCATCTAATTCCAGAGGAGTAGCTATAATCATTAAACAAAAATTCATGTGGAACATTATTGATGATAAATTTGATAATGAGGGGAGATGGTGCTTATTTACCACTTCTATTGTTGGTCTGGACAAACCTCTTTTAGTCTTAAACTTATATGGCCCATGTAATTCACAACATTTGTTCATTTTAAAAATTTATAATATTCTCACATCCTATAAAGACCACCATATTATAGTGGGTGGTGACTGGAATGCAGTAATAAATCCAGTAATTGATCGATCCCATTCCACTGTTACTTATAATTATCAATCTACTATGGCCCTTAATGATTTGATGACGGAATATAATTTAATTGATCCACTTCATAATGTTAAAGTCTTAAATAAGAATGATATCTATACTTATTACTCCAAGTGTTACCGTTCGTGGTCTAGATTGGATTTCTTTCTAATTTCTGATTATATCTCAAAATATATTTTGGATTTTAACATTGAACCTAGATTCTTTTCGGACCATTCAAGAATCTCACTAAAATTAAACATAAACTCTAATATTAAAAATAAAATTGACTTTAATAAGTGGTCTTTAAATAATAATTTACTGCTAAATGAAGATATTTGCAAACAATGTTCAGAAATATTACAGGAAATGGAAAATAACCTGGGGTCATCAGACATTCCTTATGACATACAATGGGCTGCATGTAAAGTGAGATTAAGAGGATTATTTATTAGTAAAGCAGCTTTTTTCAAAAGCAATACTTTAAGAAAGAGGAGTTCTTAAAATCTAGAATTTTTTCCTTGGAAAATCATCTTAGACTGAATCATGACCCTACTATAGAAAAACAAATTCTCGACTGTCAGTAAGATTTAATTTTGCTTCACCAAAATAATCTCTCTTTAGCTGAACAAAAATTACTTGCCTCATATTCAGAATGGGCCCAGGTTCCTTCTAAATTATTAGCGAGAATTATTAAAGTTAATTTTGAAAGACCGAAAATCTCATCTTTATCTTATAAAAATAAATTATATAACACGGATGAAGAGATAATTCAGCTATTCACTTCTCTCTATACTGATTTATAGTCAGGTTCTTCTAATTCAGTTAATGATAATCACTTAAAAATATTTTTAAATTCTCTACATTTCCCTAAATTAAATGATAGTCAACAAAAATTACTTTCTGCTCCTATATCGTTACAAGAAATCTCAGATTCAATTGATAATCTTAAATTGGGAAAATCTCCTGGTCCAGATGGTTTTACTCCAGAATTTTTCAAAACTTTCAAATTGGTAATTCTTCCCTTTCTTCTCAAAGTATATAATCATATAAGAGTTAACGATATCTCAAATATTCATTGGAATACATCTAAAACCATCCTAATTCTAAAAAATAATAAAGAAAAATCTGACCCAATAAGTTATAGACCCATTTCTTTAATAAACGTAGATATTAAGATGTTATCATCTATTTTGGCTAACAGATTGAAACGGATTTTACCCTCAATTATTTCCCTAGATCAATCAGGTTTTATGTCCCACAGACATGCTTGGGATAATACTCTGTCCTTAGAGTCTATCATTCATCTCATTAAAAAAAATTCAAACCCTATATATGCTCTGATCATTGATGCATCAAATGCCTTTGACAGAGTCTGTTGGAACTTTCTCTTTCAAACTATGTCATGTTTCAATATTCCTTTATTCTTTATAATTTTTTTAAAGTTTTATACAAAGATATGTTTACTAGACTTTACATTAATGGTCAATTTTCTTCTCCTATAAAGATTACCAGAGGAACAAGACAGGGTTGTCCATTGTCTCCCTTTCTTTTTAACATTTATTTAGAACCTTTGTTGTTGTATATTATTCAAAATACTTTTCATAATGTCCCCAGAATTCTTAATACCAAAATTCATTTTTCAGCTCTTGCTGATGATCTAGTTATTTACTTCCAAACTCCATTATCTGATTATAGAAAAATAACAAACTCCATTGATTACTTCTCTTCGGTTTCGAATTATCTTTTAAATTCTTCTAAAACTCATATATTTCCCTTAAATCACTTAGCACATAAATCATTTTTGTTTTCAGATCATCATTTTCAGTTTACTTATAGTATAAAATATTTAGGTATCAATTTAGAACACAATAATAAATCTTCTTTTCAAAATAACATCAATAAAGTATGGAACTCAATATTATCTGATATGGACAGATGGAAACATCTAAACCTTTCACTTTTATCAAAGGCGGCCATAATTAAAATGAACATTCTGCCTAAATTCCTTTACCAGTTCACATCATCTGATCAGATAATTCCAAAATCTTTTTTTGAGTCTGTAAATAAAGCTTTGGCAACATTTTTATGGTTCCCTAAATCTGTTAGAATTTCCTATTCCAGATTGTCAATTTTGAAGGACAAGGGTGGTTTAGGCCTTCCTAATCTATATCTCTATTATTTGATTGTCTCATCTAATAAACTTCTCACCATATCTAATTTCAAGAATATTTCTTATAGAAATCATTCTTTATGGATAAAATTATGGTGCAATTACATCATTTCAAAAAAATATAAATCCAGAAGCTATTCCTTTTATCTCTTTGGATAGTTTATTTATTAAAAATATGTCTACTGTAATTAAACAAAAGATTAGAGCCTTCCAAACCTTACTCAAACTATGTAATCTAGAAAAGATTTCTCACCTTATTCAACCAATTCATCTAAACCCAAATATAATGATAGACAACAAACCCTTTAACTTAACAAAATATCCTTTAATAAAAAATTTAAAAGTTAGAGATGTTTTGAAATATCTTGACTTATCTTTACCCGATTGGCGTAAAATTTTGAAAGTAAATTGGAACTATTCACCAATCCTTAGTCAACTAAGAGTAATAATTAAAAACAAGTTTTTATGTTTAGACCACATAGAACTACAAATGAAAAACCTCGACACGATTATCAAAATACTTTCCTCATCAGATAAAATGCTCTCAAACTCTTATAAGTTAATCAATAGCTTAATAATGGACCATAATTGTCTTTTATCAAATGTTTGGTTAAGTTATAACTCCAAATTGTCAGAGTCTCAGAAACTTTTGGCCATTAGATATACAAAGGAATTTATCCCTTTTAAAAAATTATCATATACACAATTAATGATTAATAATGACGCCTACTATACCCCATACAAATTAAATAAATTTAACCCAAGTAAATCCCCATCATGGTCATGTTGTTCTCACCCCCAAGCAGACCTTCTACATATCTTATGGTATTGTCATTTTTCTCACAGATTATGGACCTCTTTGAAAGTCAGATTGCAGAAAATGGGGTACCAAAAGTCTACATTGTCCTGGGAAATTGCTATTCTTCATATTCCATTAATTCATCTTTCAAAATTAGATATTCATGTTATCATTTTTATTTGCTCATTACTAAAACTTTACATAATACAAAATTGGCTGGATCGAACCAAACTAAATTGGGTTACTTTCCAGAAAATGGCTTTTTCATATATTGATGCTCAAAGGCACTTAGTTAGAAGTCCAAAAAAAGCATTAAAAAAGTTAGTGTTAGAAAAAGTCTTAAATATAATAAATAGTTAATGTTAAAAATTTTTTTTTTTTTTTTTTTTTTTTTCAGGTTGCCTAACTTGTATATAGTGTACATATTGCATATTGCTTTATTACTCAATAATATGTTAAATCTCCTGAAGGATTGTTTTCTCATCTATGAGTCGAAATATGTTTATTTATGCCTACTGTTCATGTATAAAACTTCTAACTGTCTTGTTATTTATATATTTAATAAAAAAATTTTTGAGAAAAAAACACAATTTGCACCATCTCAGCAATGATTTGTTCATTGGCAAATATGTATGATTGTGTTCCACCATGCCTGGTATACTCTGTTTGTTTATTTTCCTTCACCTGTGTTGTATAGTCTGTATGTGTACTGTCTGTGTACATTACCCCTCCATCGTGTGTATTTCCAACTTTTGTCTGTCATATTTTTTAATACTTGTTATTTGGGGAAGGCATGCCTGAAAGCAGAAAGAGTGGAGGAAGGTTAGGAGTGCAGTAGTGAGGGTAGGAACTTTGATTGTTGGTAGTATGACTGGTATAGGGAGAGAGCTAGTTGATATGATGGAGAGAAGGAAGGCTGATATATTGTGTGTGCAAGAGACCAGATGGAAGGGAAGTAAGGCCAGGTGTATAGGTGGTGGGTTCAAATTGTTCTATCATGGTGTGAATTGCAGGAGAAATGGGGTAGGGATTATCCTGAAGGAAATATATGCCAAAAGTGCTTTGGAGGTGAAAAGAGTGTCGGATAGAGTGATGTTTATGAAGCTGAAAACTGATGGCGAAATGATGAATGTTGTTAGTGCATACGCTCCGCAAGTTGGGTGTGCGATGGATGAGAAAGAAAAATTTTGGAGTGATTTGGATGAAGTGGTGGTGAGTATACCCAAGGATGAGAGACTGGTGATTGGAGCGGCTTTCAATGGGCATGTTGGTGAAGGGAACAGAGGGTATGAGGAAGTGATGGGCAGGTATGGTGTTAAGGAGAAGACTGCAGAAAGCCAGATGGTAGTGGATTTTTGTAAAAGGATGGACATGGCTGTGGTGAATACATATTTTAAGAAGAGGGAGGAGCATAGGATGACATACAAGAGTGGAGGAAGATGCACACAGGTGGATTATATCCTATGCAGGAGGGCCAGTCTGAAGGAGACTGGAGACTGTAAAGTGGTGACAGGAGAAAGTGTAGTTAGGCAGCATAGAATGGTGGTCTGTAGGATGATGTTGGTGATCAAGAAGAGGAGGACAAGTGTGAGAGCAGTGCCAAGGATCAAATCGTGGAAATTGAAAGGGTGATTGTGAGGTGGAGTTCATGGAAGAGTTAAAACAGGCACTGGGGGGCAGTGAAGAGTTACCAAATAGGTGGATAACTACAGCAGAGATGGTAAGGGAGACAGCTAGAAAGGTGCTTGGTGTGACATCTGGACAGAGGAAGGAGGACAAGGAGACCCGGTGGTGTAATGAGGAAGTACAGGAGAGTATACAGAGGAAGAAGCTGGCGAAGAAGAAGTGGGATTGTCAGAGAGATGAAGAAAGTAGACAGGAGTATAAGGAGATGAGGAGCATGGCAAAGAGAGAGGTGGCAAATGCTAAGGATAAGGCATATGGAGAGTTGTATGAAAGGTTGGACATTAAAGAGTGAGAAAAGGACCTGTACCAACTGGCTAGACAGAGGGACCGAGCTGGGAAAGATGCGCAGCAGGTAAGGGTGATAAAGGATAGTGAGGGAAACGTACTCACAAGCAAGGAGAGTGTGTTGAGCAGATGGAAATAGAGCTTTGAGGGACTGATGAATGAGGAGAATGAGAGAGAGGAAAGGTTGGATGATATGGTGATAGTGAATCAGGAAGTGAAACAGATTAACAAGGAGGAAGTATGGACAGCTATGAAGAGGATGAATAATGGAAAGGCTGTTGGCCCTGATGACATACCAGTGGAAGCATGGAGGTGCTTAGGTGAAATGCCAATGGAGTTCTTAACCAGATTGTTTACTGAAATCTTGGAACGTCAGAGGATGCCTGAGGAGTGGAGAAAAAGTGTTTTGGTATCTATTTTTAAGAATAAGGGTGATGTGCAGAGTTGTAGTAACTACAGATGGATAAAACTGATCAGTCACAGCTTGAAGTTATGGGAAAGAGTAGTGGAAGCTAGGTTAAGAAGGGCAGTGATGATTAACAATCGGCAGTATGGTTTCATGCTGGGAAAGAGCACTACAGATGTGATGTTTGCAATGAGTCTGTTGATGGAGAAATATAGGGAAGGTCAGAAGGAGTTACATTGTATCTTTGTGAACTTGGAGAAAGCATATGATAGGGTGTCTAGAAAGGAATTGTGGTATTGTTTGAAGATGTCAGGAGTGGCAGGGAAGTATGTAAGAGTGGTACATGATATGTATGACGGTAGTATGACAGTGGTGAAGACTGCAGTGGGAGTGACAGATCCATTTAAGGTGGAGGTGGGATTACATCAAGGATCAGTGCTGATCCCTTTCTTATTTGCAATGGTGATGGACAGGTTGATAGACGAGATCAGACAGGAGGCCCCATGGACTATGATGTTTGTAGATGACTTTGTGATCTGTAGTGAGAGTATGGACCAGGTTGAGGAGACCCTGGAGTGGTGGAGATATGCTCTAGAGAGGAGAGGAATGAAGGTCAGCAGGACTAAGACAGAATGTGTGTGTGTGTGAATGAGAGGGAGGGTAGAGGAATGGTGAGGATGCAGGGAGTTGAGATGGCAAAGGTGGATGAGTTTAAGTACTTGGGATCAACAGTTCAGAGTAATGGTGAGTGTGGAAGAGAGGTGAAGAAGAGAGTACAGGCAGGGTGGAATGGGTGGAGAAGAGTGCCAGGAGTGATTTGTTAAAGACGGGTACCACTAAAAGTGAAAGGAAAGGTCTACAAGAGGGTAGTGAGACCAGCTATGTTGTATGGGTTGGAGACGGTGGCATTGACAAAAAGGCAGGAGTCAGAGCTGGAAGTGGCAGAGTTAAAGATGTTAAGATTTGCACTGGGTGTGACAAGGATGGACAGGATTAGGAATCAGTATATTAGAGGGTCAGCTCAGGTTGGACGGTTTGGAGACAAAGTCAGAGAGGCAAGATTGTGTTATTTTGGACATGTGCTGAGGAGGGATGATGGGTATATTGGGGAAAGGATGCTAAAGATGGAGCTGCCAGATAAGAGGAAAAGAGGAAGGCCTAAGATAAGGTTTATGGACATGGTGAGAGAGGACATGCAGGCAGTTGGTGTGACAGAGCAATATGCAGAGGACAGGAAGAAATGGAAAGAGATGATCCGCTGTGGCGACCCCTAAAGGGAATAGCCGAAAGAGAAGATTTTGTAATATTTGTTATATGCTTATACCTGCTCTTTTACCCTCCTCCTTTTTCTATGTCTTATCCATTCCTTCTGTTCTCAAAAAAATGGGCCTAGTCCTTCCAAAATAATTAATTAAATAAATAATAAAATGCCCATGGCTCTCTGCCTTTCCTTCCGACCTTCCTGCTTCAATAAACCTCTTGTGTGCCCTCTTCTTCAGCCTCACCACACATCTTCTTTTCTGTCATTCTATTTTCTAGGGTGTATACATTACTTGTGTTCCCTAAACAATTCCTGCACCCATTGTCTGCTACTGTTATCCATGGCAAAATAGCCATAATTGCCTTCATCTTACTTAATTATTTGTGATGGGTGTATTTGTATATGCCTGTCTATGAATTAAGAAGACATCAGTAATTGTTTGCAGATATTTGTCACTTTTTCAGACAGACTGATGCACATTTGTCTTCTTTACTACTTTTGACTTTTTACTGTAGGTTGCATTGAGCGTGTATAATTTCCATAGATGTGTGTTGGTAATGCACATATATATATCATACTTTAAGAAGAAGTTTTCTTGGCATACAGCTTTGACATGACTGCTTGTGATTGCACTGCTGTTTGGGTTATGTCTGCTTTGTGCAGCATTATCCTCCATACACTGAGGCATATTTGCATAGAACTTGGTGCACTCCACTGGATTTTGTAAACTTTTTAGAATCTGCTCCCAAAAAGAGTAATTTTTCCACCAGAACTTAACAAGCAAATATTACAAGACAAGCTTTTTTTTCAAAACATAAAACAAATATTCTCACATACTGATTTAAATGGAAAACATGTGAAAGCAATATCAAACCAAAAAGGAAAACTAATAAAAAACTCTTAGAAATGTTAATGCTGGGGCGTGGCTTGGATGGCAAGCTAAAGGCAGCACAATTTCTCTGCTCTGCAGTAATAAATCCCTTCTGACAGGAATTATTTAAAAATATCACCAATAACAATTTAAAAACAAAATATTCAGAATTAAGAAGCTTCAAGCTCATTATTATTGTAATCTTTATCTCATAGTTGTTATATTTTCCTCTCAAAATCAACTAAAGGAAAGAAGGGAGAAATACAACAGTGGAAAGATGAGTCTACTGAAATCTACACAGCAAGAAAACTCCATGAAAAAGGAATTACACTCAATCCTTACAAATATACAAGACTTAATGCTAAAAATGGACAAACTGGATCATAAGGTAGATATAATTAAGGAAGATTCAACAAAACAGATTGAAATACTAAGTGACATATTGAAACAACAGAAAATGCAAATAACAGCACTGGAAGAATCCGTCTCTGATATTGACTGTAGACTTATAGAAGGAGAAAAATGTATTGAATCCCTTTTGCAGCAAAATACAAGACTTATAAATAAAATATATAAAAAATATAAAATATAAATTAAATAAAAATAAAAAATATAAAAGTGATGATTTAGAAAACTGGTCTAGAAGGAACATCAGAATCTATTGAATACCAGAAGGAATGGAAGGTGATAATGTAGTAATTTTTTTAACTACATGGCTCCCTACAACTTTGAAACTTCCCAAGGCTCTTTCCTTCAGCATTGAAAGAGTCCACAGATCCTTATCTACAATCCCATCAAGCAGTAAAAATATTTATCCAAGATCAATCATTGTCATATTTATATCCAGTCAAGACAAGGATCTTATTATATAATCTGCCTGTTCTCTTTTTCTTCTGAAAATAAATGATCAGGTAATCAGATTTGATAATGACTACTCATCAGTTGTTTTAATAAAAAGAAAAACTTTTCTCCCTCTCATCAAATCATTAAAACAAGCTGGCATAAAAGGCACAATTGATATTTCCTGCTAAGATAAGACTTTGTCTCCCAGAAGGAAAAAAGACTTTTGAAACACTTGAGGAAGCAAACAACTTTATTAAGAAGAAAATTTTAATAAACCCTGAAGAACAAATGGATACCAGATCCACTTTGAGGAGACAAGCAACAAAAACAGACTGCTCTGTCAAAGACAAAAAAAAAGTAAAAAAAATCCGGAGACAAATAAATGAATATAAATCCACACTTTTCTTTTTTCATAAATCATTATTACATATCCCTTCAAAATAACTATCCAGATAAAAAAAACAGGTAAATGCTTTTCTTATTACAACTCTAACTCCATTAACTATATAGTACAACATCCTATAACAGGTAACCTGAATTATACTAATTTATTTTAGCTAAATCTAAATGTCTGTAGTGCTGTCACTCAACAATGACTTTTACAGTAGGTTATAGATAAATATACTTTGTGTTGGTTTAGTGCTAATAATGTAGTTATTTTATACCGAACACAATTTCCATGGCAGTTTAGTGTTGAAATAATGTAGTCCTTTGTCTTTGATTAGCTAAGTTATTTATAAAAAAATTAGTATTGCCAAAATGTAGTTTAAAAATTGTTATGCAGTTGTTTTGGGGGTAAAGCTCTGACATCCTTTAAGTTATTACCTTGAAGGACTGGGCTGTATTTTCCGAGAACTTGATGTGGTGGGATTTGATTGTACACTGCTTCGTTTTTGCCTTGTTTCCTTGTTCCTCTTGTAGTTGAGGATGCACACTAGATGGCACTTATTAGCGGTTAATTTATTAACTAGGATGATTTGTGTGTCAACATAATATTAATCATTGCTTGGGATGCTATTAGAGGATTTAAGCAAGTTATTGTCCGTAAATGCACAAGCCATGCATTTAAACTATTGTATTCAGCCAAGCAATTTCCCACCTCCTTACCTTTAAAAACTGTGACAACAAGCTTGAGCTTTTGAGGACTTCACAGCTTTGTACCCACTCAAACTTAATTGCTTCATTGCTCTAGACTTCAGTTTTGACCTTTGACCCTTTCTTACAGTTCCAGACACACCAGATAAACCGGAAAGCTGCAGCAAGATGAAAACAACATGAAAGCAAGAGAACTAATGAAAAAAAAAAGATTGCAAAAGGTAAATGTTCAAATTTTATATAAAATAAAAACAACTGATATATTTTATAAATATGAATGTTTCTATAGGCATAAAACTGCAATGAAGCATATATTGTCAATGCAATTAATTACAACATTCTAACCAGCTATATATTTTCAGGAAGTGCTTTGAACTTGTTGTGTTGGAAGTAATTTAGTATTCTGTAATACTGCATATGATATAAAAGCATAGTAATCTGCTTGCATATTATATTCTGGCATGTTATGCTCTAAAACAGCTCCCAAAATGAGTGTCAGGTTTTAAAGACCAACAGGTTATTACATACTTAACTGGATGTATTCTAGATAACCAAACAAACACAGTTGTCTATAAAGTGTGACTAGGATGAGCCGTGATGATTAATGTCTTGATATTTATCAAGTTATCATATATCTGACATAGAGATTATATTGATTTTCAGCCCCTGTTCATACTAAAACCTATGAAAACAAAAGACTTGTCTGAGGAGAACTAATCAATATAAATATCTGCATTTATATAGCTGCCATTTAGTCTTGCGCATTTTCAGCATATTTGTCAAATGATTGAATACTGGGTGATGCTACTTACAATTTGATTAACACCACCAGTTATCTTTTGAGGTGACTTTCAGTAGTAATAGAAGATAGTGCTTAACAGATGTGTGTTGAAGGTTAGACATAAGCTTAGGGCCTTCAGCTAGATTTGATAAAATGGCACATAATTTCATAGTGTACCTCTAACAAGCAGTCTCCGGGGCTACAATATGGATACACCATCTATATGACATCACACATCTTTTCTATCATACAGTAATGGCACCTGATTTCAGTGCCTACAGAATAATGAAACCCTTATGTGCCTATCCCTTACCCATAAGAGTAATACAAAGTAAAAGGTGAACTCACAGTCTAAAATAGCATATATCAATGAATAACTACAATACTCAATACAAGTTTATAGATAACACTAACAGGAGATTACAGTAAATCCTAACCATATATGGTATAACTATCTAATGAATCTTAATTATATTGACTTTGTTGCTATTCTTTAAAACTACATGGCCAATTGCAATGTAATAGGGAATTTATCAAAAGCTCCCAGATGTAACATGGAAATATATCCTAGCATTATCTCTATGCTCTCTTAACGCAAAATATATAGTTAAAATTATTCCATGGAATTAGCTGACAGGCTCAAAGTCAATGATAATCTATGGGATTAATAAACTTTGCCTGCAATTATTCTGGTGCTGATTGTTCTTCAACGTGCGTTTTGCTGGTTCATAGTCTTTAGGTAATTACATATACTAAGTGAAAGGCCATTGGAAAGTCAGATTTCTTTTTAAACTATGTGTGTTGGTGGATGTGAAATATGACACTCAGTAAATAATCCAACATTTTTCAATACTGGTCTTTGGTAACCTATCACTCATTTGCTAGACACCATTAGACTTGTGACACATGGGTTAAGAATGTAAGACTTATGTCCTTTTTTGTTTTTAAAAGCTATACATGTTGTGAAACAATGTCACCTTTATATTATTGATAATGCTTATTTTTTAAACTATCCTGAGATATAACAGACATAATGCATAATGCAAAATAATCAGATTTTGTCTGATACTTGACATAATCCAGGTTTGGCATGCTAAAAGGTATAATGCACTACTAATTTCATGTTAAAGTTGCTATTTTCTTAAAATAATAGTGTATTATCATAATCTATTCAATGGATAAATAGAAAATGTTGTGAATGAAAAACTTGCATTTACCATAATATATCCAGAATTGAGCTAGTTATTGTGAAAAATGTATACATTTTGATTAGTTAATATAGAATTGCCATACATTAATATACTTATACTTCATGCCTGGCTCCATCATAACAAACCAGATTTTCTTTCCATATCAGAAACATGGCTCAAGCCACACATTAAAGACTCAGAACATACTCCACCTAACTATAGTATTATCAGACATGACAGAACTCATAAAAAAGAGGGAGGTGTAAGTCTACTCTTCCCCTCAACCCTCTCAGTCACTCCCTACTCTAAACCTGTCCCCAAATTTGGAAAAGCTGAGTTACTTTTAGTTCTTCTTCAAGTAAACAAACAAAAATCCTTCTGCATAGCCACTCTTTACATCCCTCCTGGTGATAACATCCCTGTCCTAGAAGACATTCTCTCCTGGCTCTCATCCAATATCACAAATGAAACTATAATCTTCGGGGATGTTAACATTAACTGGGAGAATATACAATCCCCATCCAACTCCCTCAATATAAATCTTTATAACTTCACGCAACTTATTAACTCCCAAACCAGATCCTCCAAAGACATCATATCTGGTAGCACCTTAGACTGGATACTAGTTTCCCACCCACACTACTACTCCAAGAGTGGCACCCTTCCAGATCCACTTGGAGACCATCTTCCCACTTTTGCCCTCCGCCTTCCCTCCTTCTTTCAACTATCCCACTCCTACATCACCACTCACCTCTTAAAAGACTTTAACCACAGTGCTTTCTCCGACACTCTAAAAAGAACTAACTGGAACCCATTAAGAACTTTACCCCTGGATAACGCAGTTACTTACTTCAATACAACCTTCTTATGCTTGCTTGACTCCTTTGCTCCCTTAAGAACTAAACGCATAAAAAGTAAATCTGTCCCTTGGCTAACTAGGAACACCCTAATTACTATGCGAAACCATGATAAAGCCTGGAATCACTATCATAAAACAAAACCTTTAATTTCCCTTAATGGATGCAAACTACTTCGCAACAAAGCAAAAAAACTCATTAACACCGACTGTAAAGCCTATTTCTCCACTCTCCAAAACAAACACAACAATAACCCCAAGAAATTCTGGGATGGCATCTCTTCCCTTCTAAGCCCAGGTAGAAGAGAAAGCCCTTAACCTGACCCAAATGCCTCAGACTCAGATCTATCTACCCAATTTAACTCATTCTTTATTAACGCCATCTCTAAATTAACATCATCCTTTACCATGAAACTACCAGCCCCCCAGCAGCCTCCTCAGAACCCCTTCTCTCAAAACTCCAATACCCACCAGTCTCCTCACTTCACCCCAAACCCTATTCCCATCTCTTTTATAAAAAAACTTCTTCAGAAACTAAAACCATGTTCTAATGCTCCAGATGAAATACCCTCCTTCTTCCTAAAAACCATTGTAGAAGCCATAGCCTACCCTATCAGCATCCTAATAAATTGATCTATTTCTGAATGCCATGTTCCCCAGATTTGGAAAAAGGCCTATATTATTCCACCCCACAAAGTTGGCAATAATAATGACATCTCCAACTTCTGTCCCATCGCTATCCTATCCCCATCTCTAAAATTCTCGAAAAATTTTTCCACCTACAACTCCTACCCTACCTCATCAATAATAACTTACTAACTTCCACTCAGCACGGATTCCGTCCTAGCCATAGTACTACCACAGCTCTCCTATCCCTCATTGAAACTGTTAACAAAGCCCATGACTCTGATCTCATTGTTTCCACCCTCCTCCTACACCTCTCTAAAGCATTCGACACCATCTCTTATAACCTTCTTCTTACTAGGCTCTCTAAACTAAACTTATCCCACTCCTCTATTAACTGGTTCACCAGCTACTTATCAGATAGGCAACAAACAGTTAAGTGGAAAAAAAGCAATTTCCCCTTTCCAATTCACACCCGCTGGTGTACCCCAAGGCTCAATTCTAGGACCCCTTCTATTTAACATTTTCATCAATGACTTCCCTCAGGCCATCCCACACTCTAAACTTATTCAATACGCAGATGATTCAACAATAATCTGCTCTTCCTCCTGCACATCTACACTAATGAAACTTACCCAAGAAACATTCTCTGCTACAGAGCTATGGATGCTCCAGAACCATTTAGCATTAAACCCTAATAAGACTAAACTAATGTTATTTTCCCCCTCCAGAAGCATTACCCTAGATAAACACTCTTTCCTTATTACCAGCAAAGATAACACTTCTCTTGAAACTGTCTCCACTGCCAAACTCTTAGGTATTCTAATTGACAACCAACTAAAATTTGACAACCATTTGCAGGTAAATATAAAAAAAACTCACAAAAAACTAGGCATGCTTTATCGCCATTACCAATTTATCTCTCCCCCTACCAGGCTCACTCTTGCTAACACTTACCTAACACCATCCCTACTATATGGAACCTCTATCCTTACCAACCTGCACTCCTCCCTCAAATCTAAACTCTCCTCCTGTTACTATAAGATTGCAAAATTCACAACTGGCCACAGATCCAACACTCATCACTGTACCTCCCTACACCAATTGAAATGGCTTGAACTCCCCAATTATCTCATCTATACACAACTCATCCAAGCATTTAACCCTTCTTTCTGCCCCTCCCTCATCTCAAGCTTTAAAATGCATCTTCCTAACAGATGCCTATGATCCAGCCAACAAAATCTAATTGAACTGCATAAACCCCCCCACCCACCTGGCAAACATCTTCTTTCCTTCTACCTTGCACACCACTGGAACTCCCTCCCACCTCCCATCTGTAGCACTAACAGTCTCTCTATCTTTAAATCTCTTCTCCACTCTCACCTAACATCACTGTGATAATGCTCTTGCTCTCATCCTACATAATGTATCTATCTATAATCCCTTCCTACTTCAAACACTTCTGCTGACACATTCTTAGAAACTGTCTCTCTTTATTCCTCCTTAACACATGATGAAGGTCATTTATGTATATACTTTTACATTTTTTTTATTCATTTTTGAATTTTTGTCCATAATAAATGCTCTTACAAACTTATGCTATAAATACTCCAGAGAAACAATGAAATACATTACTATAACATAAGACTTTGAACAATGAAAGCTTATAAATGTCTATCAATAAATATTAAATGACCTAAATAATTCATTAAAGAGAGCAAGTTTCAATAAATACCTTTCTTTACATAAAGCAGATATAGTATTCCTCCAAGAGACATACTTAATATCACAAGACTCAAACAAATGTATACTAAAAAACTATAATATACTAGTAAGCTCTCAATTTAAACACATAAGAAGAGGAGTATTAATACTCTGTAAAAAAGGACTGCAAATGCCCAAAATTATAGTCATACACTGATAAAGAATAAACGTTAGCTATTGTAGTAATTAAAATTGAAAAAAAAAATACTATTCTCTTATAAATTTCAACTGGATCCCCAGAATTGGTGCAAAAATGGCAAAAAAATATTTAGGCACAATAACCCTACATTCCAAAGAAGAACTGATAATTGCAGGAGACTTCAATTGCTTTCTTTCTTTTAGTGACACAACAAATGCCAAATCCTTTAAAATTTCTTCAGCTGCTAAACACCTAAAAAATTACATTAATCTAGGGAATATAAAATATATTAATCATATAAAATTACCCAGCTCCTTAAAATTTTCACATTATTCATATAGATTTGGGACACAAACTAATATAGACAACATTTTAGTATCAAACTCTTTGCTTTCCAATGCATTATTAACGTCTTGCCCCCTATCTGACCACAATGCAATCACATTTAATTTAACTTTATACTCTAAAAATTTTAATTTTTACCAAAGAATCTCAGCCTATATTACAAAAATATATATATTTTTTTGAGAATGTATGTTAGCTGAAATAAACCAATTTTTAGAAATAAATAATAATGGAGAAGTAACTCACATAATATTATGGGACATGTTAAAAGTTGTATTATATGGGAAATCAAAAACTGGTATTTACAAAAAAGAAGAGAATGAGATAAAAATGAAATGATATTCAGAATGAATTGGATAGTTTAAAATGGAACCTTTCATCAAATGATGAGTTAACCCTTGATAAAATTAATAAACTAAATAAAGAATATGAAGAAATTCTATATCATAAAGTCTCAATAAACCTATAAAAAATAAAATTAAACTCATACTCTATTAACCGAGTTTACATAAAATTGCAGTAAGGTCAAAATGCTTAAGTGAAACAAAATCATATAAAAGAAATAATATATATGGAAAATAAGAAAAAATAATAACTACAGATATGAATAATATATTTCATTACTTTAGGAAGCACTACAAAAATTTAAATATCCCTAAACCACATTTATAAGATGGTACAATTCTAGAAAGATTTATAAAAGAAAACACTTTAAATTCTCTATCCCCTGGTTGTATTGCCAAAATTGATAAACCTTTTACTTTTAAAGAATTAAAAGATCAAATAGCTAAGCTAAAAAATAATAAAGCACCAGGGTTAGATGACTTAATTCCTCATATATACAAAACTCTGACAGCACAGTAAAATGTCATTAAGTGCATTTATTGAAATCAAAACTAAGTTTATTATCCCATCCTCTTGGAAATATTCACTTGTCTCACATACTCTGAAACCCAGTAAAGAACCTACTCTTTGTTATTCATACAGGCCTATCTCACTCTTAAACATAGATTGCAAAATGGTTATGGCTATAGTAGCAAACAGACTTAATTCTATCATCCCCAACTTGATAGAAAGTGACCAAACTGGCTTTATTAAAATAGGAAAGTGTGAGATAATATAATAAGACTTATCTCTTTAATAGACAAAGCAAATAAGAAAAAAAAAGCAAACAAACAAACAAACTGACTATAATGAGTCTAGATGTACATTTAATTCCCTTGACTGGTCCTACCTATTTAAAACTTTACAACATTATAATTTCTCCTCTGATTTCCTAAATTTACTCAAAACATTCTATGAAAACTCTATTTAATTTATAAAGATAATATCATCTCTGTCTTCTCCCTTTAAATTTTGAAGGGTACTAAGCAAGGCTGTCCCTATCCGCTTTACTTTTTGCTCTTGCCATTGAACCCTTAGCTAATTACATCAGAAAAAAAATGCTAAAATAAAGAATTATCCTCTTAATAATGACTTATCCCCCCAATACAGCTTTTTTTCTGATGATTTACTGCTAACTAGTGGCAATATTGAAACTTCTTTGGATCATTTGCTAAATAAAGTAGATTTATTCAAAAGTCTGTCAAGTCTAAAATTCAATCATAATAAAACCCAAACTCTTTTAGCAAACAAGAATATCACAATCAAATTAAAAACATTATAACAACTTCTACTGGGACACAACACAAATTAAATACTTGGGTGTCTTTATAAACTCAAACCTTAAGGATGCAATCTCTCTTAATTAGAAGAACTTATTAAACACAATCTCAAGTCTTATAAATAACTGGAATAAGTTTTTTGTTTTAATTTGAAGATAGATTAATATTAAGTAATATGATATTATTACCCAAGATTCTATATATTAGTCAATCCTTGATTATCCCACCTCCTAAGAAAACTATATATCAAATTAATAACCTTTTAATAAAGTTCCTTTGGTACCCAAAAAAACAGGATATCTTTAAAGAAACATACTGCAAGCTGGGAAAAAAGAGGCATCAGTTTCTCGAGTATTGAATTTTATTTAAATGCAGCTACCCTTAACATGATTTTTTATGGTTAAGTCCATCTTACACCTCATGTTGGAAAACAATTCATGAATCAATATTATTTTCTAATAAACCATTATTTGAACCCCTTATTAATCTAAATAAAAATATATTTATTTGGTCTTTAAAAAAGTACACATAAGATAACAAACAAGTCCTAAAGACCTGGTCTTTTATTAATCTTATTCTAATGAACTAAAAATTCACCTTATCTAATCATTCCATCAAAAATGTATTAATATCCATCTTCCCAAGTGCTTATACTAAAGAATGCTTAATTTCATGTGATCATAATAAAATGTGTGAATTTCAAAAGAAAACCCTACTTTCTGGAATCAATTCCTGTCTATAAATAAATTTCACTCCTCTAACCACTCAATTGCCAGATATAGCTTAGATAATAGAAACTGCTTAGACATACAGGTCTGTAGAAAATTCTTCCAAAATAAAATAATACAATCCTTAGATTTTCAGGGGAACAATACACCAAAAACTTTAGAGTTATTATATAATATTATAAATGGCTCTCTAAAATGTATCTCATTTATGTCTATGATTTATAAAACTGTTAGAACAGACTTTAACTTCATTGAGGACTCTTGTTGGAGCTACTCCATGAAAATCAATAAGGAATAATTTACTGATAATAATAAAAAGCTCCTTCTAAAATCAATAGGAAAAACAACAATTTCCCCATACTGGAAGATACACACCTGGAAATTCCTTCATAGGAGTTATTTAACTCCACAAAACATTGGTAAAATAACAAAAAAATATATATGAAATGCTGGAGATGTAAGGAAGAAAATGCTATTGGTATCATATGATTCTTTCATGTAAAATGTTATCTTTTTTTGGAAGGATTTCAGGAAATTATGTAATGTACTATGGAATAATAAATGTATAATTACAGACTCACTTATTCTATTTGCTGTACTGATCCTGAAAAAACTCAAATTCATGTTCTATGGTCAATACTTGCAGTTGCAAGAAAAGTTATAACAAAAAAATTGAAAAGCTAATTATCCTCTTTCTTTTAATCAAGAGTTTGTTTCTTGAGCCAAATATTTGTGTGATAAGGAAATTTCAAGTATTAAGCTTCAAACAAAAAATTCAACTCATAAATTAATTGCGTGGGAAAAGTTATATTCTTTGCTGATAAAAACTTAAGCAATTCCCTAATGTATGTATATTTATATTATTTGTTGTGGACTTTGTACATAGTTTCTTTGTTAAGATTGTTAATGGTTTACTATCAGTATGTTGCCGTGCACTTGCACGGCTATGAAGTATTCAAACAACATATGCTCGAACACTTCATAGTTCGCAGGGTACGTGAGCGAACATTATCATTGTGAGTGGACTGTGCATTCGCAATTATAACATTCGCTCATGTAAGGGGATCATGGTACAGTGTGAAATACATCCCTTTCCTCACTGTAATGCGATCTCAGAGTTGGAATATTAAGTTAGTGGGGGTGTGGGGGCACAGCCCCCCACAGGGGGGTGCAGGTGCATAGATGTGAGTGTAGGCTAGTTAGGTAGGGAGTTAAGGGAAGGGTGGGAGTGCTGTTAATTGTTGACAATGTCCCGAGCGACATTTTCGACAATTAACAGCTGTTTTCAACATTAGGTGCATACGGAAATGTTCATTTTCGATGTTAAAATTCGAAGTTCCATACACTTTTTATTTTTATTTTCGAATTTTTGATAGTAAACCATTGTTAATATATGTTTATTTTTCTTAATAAAAAAAATTGTTGAAAAAAAAGAAAAGTTAATGCTTACAGCTGCATTAGGACCAGGTTTGGTGTCATCATGTAGATTGATAATCCATTTAAAGTCAGCAGTTTCTGTTTCAAGAGCAATATCTCCACTCCCCAACATGGGATATAATGTCTCTACTATTCAAAAAAGAAAAAAAAACATGATCAGTGCCAGTTTCTGAAATGTTTCACTAAAACATTTGTAATGCAATTTTTATAACTTTTCAATTTTTTTTTAATTTCCTGTTGTAATTGCCTACATAACAACAAGTACATTTTCTGTATGTTGCTAAGCAAACAAATTATTTCTATTTTCTACACCACTATAACATGGTATAATATATGGTCAATTTGATGTTGCAGATATTTAGGACATACATTATCAACATGGCTTGTGCAATAATATCACAGCATCAGTTGCTGCATTGTCATTATTTAAATCTGTGTGTTACATTCATATGTGTGGAGGCTATGGCAGGTTGTCTTATTACTGCTCATTTATTTTATTTCATTTTTATTTATTTTATTTAACATTTGTTTACTGGAAAAGTCTGACTTGAAATGAAGCCAATTTTCAGTGGAGTCTCCAGACACATGTGTTTGTAATGTCTTTGCTTAGCCACATTATTCCAACACCTTCTTACATGCTCCTATCTTATTGCCTGATACTTATTGTCTGTTTGATGTTTTTGTTAATCTGCTTGGTTCCATGACACTATGGTAATAAAGCTGGTAAAATAAATCATAACCAAATGAATATCTTAGTTTAATTCAGATATCTGTGGTAGAAAAAATGAACCATGACATAAACAATGAAAAAAATAAACAACTAAATAAATAAATAAAAATAATAATAATAATAATAATATTAATAATAATGATCACTACATTTTTATTTAGATGTTCAGTTCTTTTTTATATGAGGTCTCAGAAATGCCAACTGAGTTGGGTGATGTTTTTCTGTTGTTGCCCTAATATTCACTATAATGGCATGTCTGACTCTGGACATTCTTGCCCTGATCTTAGGCTGAAAGTGGTCTAAGGACAAGGTCACTTATTGTTTGTCAAACAGACAGAGAAAGAACAAACTGAGAAATAATTGTTCTCCCTGTCTTTAACTATATCTTTGACCTCTAGTTTAATATGAAGATAAGGGCAATGTTCAGAATGATCCCACATCTTCATCTCAGTATCTTCTTAATCTTCACCATAATCTATAATTGTCATATCCTCAAACCTTTCCCTTTGTCACTGTGACTTGTATCTTCACTGTGTGGTTGGATATACAAGTGATTTAGTCTAGAAATGTAACTAAGAAATCAGACTCAAAACAAACCATTTAACAAATTAACTCTTACAATTAAAATTATTATCATAGTTAAAGTCAGTGATATTTTTATTACTAAGCTCATGGTTATCATTGGGTGTACACATGAAGGTTAAGACAGTTGCTTGGAAAATTAAGTCTGTAAGTGGAATAGAAGACAGTTAAACTTGTATGAAGGTTTTGGCATTCATTGCGTATGGCTGTCCACTTCCAAAATGTAAATGTTTTCAGTTTTATTTTACTATGGTGGAAACAGGAGGATTAAAGCTCATAGATCACAATAGAATTTAATTAACAATATTTTGAGATTTTCCAGTCAGAGGCTGTTTATTCATCTTAGACATCTTTGGAAAACATTTCTGGTTTCTCTATAATACATTACTGAGTTTGACTTTGAGACAATCGATTTTCCAAATTAGAAATACTGCAGGTAAATAGTGGAGTTATTGCTGAGAGCATTTATACACTGCATCATTACAGTACCTCATTCTTCTGCAATGTCATGAGTTCTGACTCTTTTCCCCATGTTCTTGGCTTTGGTGGGACAAGTTTTGAATCTCTCTTGAGCCGAGGGTGATACTCCTTCCTGTGATCAGACTGAACCTCTTACTCCTTTTTTTCAGCTTTCTTCCTTCCCTTCTTTTTCTCTGTTTTCCTCTATATCATCATTTCTTACATTTTTGTTGTCTATAACCCTTTCTTGACATCCTTTCAATTTTTTTTCTATATTTCTTTTTTCATTTCTCTATTTTTTCTTCTTCTGACTGTTTCCCATTCCATCTTTCTTTCTCATTCTTTCTATATACATTTAATTGTTTATTTCAGTATTTTATTCTATATTTATTGTTCTACCATTTTTCTTAATTTCTTCTTATGTGCACTTTTTACCCTTTTTCATTTCTCTGGCTGTACATTTTTTTTCTTTCTTTTTTGTATTTCTTTCTGTCTGCATTTTAACATTTCTTTCTCATTCTTTCAGCATGTATTTATGTATTTTTCAAATTTCTTTGTTTTTATATGTATTTTGTTCTTACAGTATTCATTTCTGTCTTTCTTTAGTTATTTCCAAAATCCTCTCATATTTCATTCCATCTGTTTTTATTCTTCTTTAATCTTTTATTATTTTTTTTTCTTTTATACTTTCTTTTATTTTTCATTATTCTTTTAATATGCATTGCATGTCTAGATAAGGGCCATCTGATTTCCAGCACCAAGGAGAAAAGCTGTCTTCATTATGACTGTATAAGGAGTGTAGTATGTAGCTTGCTTTACAGAGTGAGGGATTGCTCTCTATATCTTTATTTCATGTTCCTGAATTCTTGATATGTTGGTGTCAGATAATACATGACATCACTGTATGTTTGTTTTATACATCATGGTTCTAATTTCATCACTGTAAAACCTTCCTCTGTAACTTGCCTCTGACATCATTCCGTACTGTTGACATCACTTAGAAGGCATTGTATGTGATTGCTATGTTTCTGTGGTTATTATAATGTCCAACTTTTCTGTCTTTGTCCTTCTCTTCTATGTGCAGTGTGTTCATGGAGACATTTTATCAGTTTGTGAGCATTTGCTTTCATAGTCATCCATTCTCTTGGACAATCAGATGGACATTCTTGTGCTTTTTACCATCGTGTTCCCAAGTGCGGTGTTCTGTACCAAAACATAATGGCTTTACTGCAAGAAATCTGTCTTTATCCTTACATTCTATGTGCAGTGTTTTCAAGGAGACATTTTATCAGTTAGTGAGCATTTGCTTTCAACGCCATCCATTCTCTTGGACAATCAGATGGACATTCTTGTACTTTTCACCATCGTGTTACCTACTGCGGTGTTCTGTACCAAAATATAATGACTTTACTGCAAGAAATTGAGTTTCTTTTTTGAATTATATATATATATATATATAATCCCCATCTCAAATAGCTAGTTTAAAAACTTCCTAAGAATCTATTTTGTGTCACTGGCCATTGGGTCAATGCTCAGAGTGCCAAACCTGAAACATGACTATCATCACGACTTGCAGCAGAGTGAGAAAGTAAGTCTTGTGCTCAGTTTCTTCCAATTAACTGCCTTTGTGTAATACTGGGTTGGCTTACATACATCTATCTATCTAGATAGATAGATAGCAACAAAAAGAGAAAACTACTTGCAAAGGAATGATTGCACTTAATACTGGCATACACATTACTAAAACAGACCATCATCACAACTTCTTATGTAAAATCTGTGTCAAAGATCACTTTGCATTGTTATTAAAAATAAGAAAACCGGATACAAACTAGCATTGCTTGTTTAAACCATGGCTTATTAAGTGAAACTAAGAGAGTGCTTTTGCCCTTGTTAGAGCTTCATCAGATTTAAGTTATGCATACAGTAACAACTAATGTAGCTTGAATCCTGTTTTCTTATTTTTGATAAGAAAACAAAGAGATCTTTAGCATGGATCTTGCATAAGAAGTTTTTACAATGGTCTGTTTAGCAATTCATAGGCCAATAACCCCCTTTTCCTATTTCTAACAGGGGTGTCACATGTCATCTCTCGTGATTCAATGCCATTCTCCTACCTTCTTTGATAGTCATGCCTGACTGTCATGGGCATCTCCGAAACAATTTATCCATCTTTTTGCTGGATGCCCTTGTTTCCTCTTGCCTTTTTCCTGTCTATACCATATGTTTATCACCAGGCTGTCTTCTGCTTTTCTGCATGTGCCTGAACTACTGTAATCTGTTCTCTTTCACCATACCTGCACCAGGAGCTACATCTGCTTCTGCTGTGTCCTCTTTTCTTTATCTTTCACACCCATCACAGTCACTTCATCTCCATCTCCTCTTCATTCCTCAACTGTTCCACCATCACTGCCCCAGTTTCTGTACCATACAGTAGTACTAACTGCACCCCTGTTTTGTACATCTTACTTTTCAGATTCTTTGGCATTCCTCTGTTATACACTACCTGTGACACCTTGTGCCAGTCTATTGCATCCCCTCTGATTTTAGCTCTGACCTGTTTGTGCAAACTTCCAGCTGATCAAACACCCCTCCCAACTACTTGAAGCTGTTAACCTGTTCCAGTATTTTCCGTTCTACCACAATTCTCAGCTTCTTCTGATTCCCCCATTTGTTGCCATTACAAGTGTCTTATTCATGCTGCATGCATTCAGTTTTGTATTCAGTTTCCCTATCCTTTGCTGAAATTGTTGTTCAGAGTCTGTGATGCTACATTTCTGCATATAGCAACTTTGTTGATCTGTCCCCTCCAATCTGTTTGCTAATGTAGTCCATCACCAGTATGAAATGTAGTGGGCTCAGAGCTGAACCCTGAGGCACACCCATTTCCACCTGGAACTCCTAATGTGATAGTGAACTCTGTTCATACTTGTGCCATTGGGTACTTAAACATAGCCTTCACTAATTCTACCAATGTCTCTGAGACTTTGAACCTTTAAAGGAGTGCCTAAATCAGCTTTCTTCAGATCTTATCATAGGCATTCTCTAAGACTAGGAATGTCCGCTTGGACACTTTCTTTAGCTCAAGCTTCTTTTCAGCTGTCTGTCTTACTGTAATTATTAGGTCAGTTGTGCTGAACCCTGATCTAAATCCAAGCTGCTCATCTCTAATTTTCTTTTCTACTACTCTGTGTATTCATTTATCAGTCACCCTCTCCAGAACTTTCATTCAGTGTGACAGGAGTTTGATACCTCTCTTCTGCCGAAAGTTGTCATGATCCCCTTTGTTCTTATATACTGGCACTAGTAAGCTTATTCTCCAGATATCTGGCATAGGCCTTTCCCTTCATACTATGATGAGTACCCAACATATTGATCATATCTTCCATGACCTCACCTGAGCCTACTGCTTTTCCTGACTTCATTTTCCTTAGTGCTGTTCTTACTTCTTCTAGGGTGGGTTCCACTGCTTGTTTCCTTCTAGGTTGTGCCCAAGGATATCATGGCTTCTGTGAGGTTTTCTTAATTCAGAATCTACTGGAAGTACTCCTTCCCTCTGCCTTTGACATACTGTGGACTGGTGAACAGGTTGTTGCTGGCATTCCTTATGAAAGGTGCCCAATAACTATCTTCTTTATCATTCTGCCTTTGCCTTGAAACCCTCAGTTTCTTTGTGCAATCTGTGGAGTTTCTTTCCATGAGATAGTACTGTGCCTCTGTTGCAGTTTTTCTTTGCAATTAGAACTGGTGGCTTAGCATGTTTGTTAGCTAACCAGTATTGTTTCTTAGCCTGATCTGTCTTTTCGATCTCCCACTTTCTCTTGCACTCCTCCTTTCTTTTTATGACTTCTTGGACTTCCACATTCTACCATCAGTTGTCCTCATGTATCTTATTTCCATACCTTGTTCAGCCACACATTTGTTTGATAGTCCTCACACATGACTTTTTGATGTGCTGTCATTTTTCTTCAACTTCACCTAGTTCTTCTTCCTGAGGTGCTAGAGCCCTGGGTAGTTCCTTGAACTGTTGAGCTTTTCCCTCAGCCAACTTCAAGGTCTTCAGACAACTTTATGTTGACCTTATAGCATTCTTTGATTACTGCTTGTAGCTGATTGTGGAAACTGGTAGTTTATGCTGTGGGCCACTTGTTTCACTGTGGATGACTTAATGATCACTGGCTCTATACTAGTGCCCTTTCCATGCTAGGAGGAATTATATCCGAGTTGTCTGCTGGTAGCTCTTGTATTGCTGAACCACATATTGGCCACCATTAAGCTATTTGCTGTACATAGGTATAGAAATGCCTATCCTTCTTTATTCCTGTTGCCAGTCCACTGTAGACCCACTCAGCCTTCATATCTTGTTCTATCTGTCCTGATATGTGCATTCATTCAAGTCCCCCATTATCACCACAATGTCATGTTGTCCTTCATCCACTAGGTCCAACAGCTGCTGCTTGAATGCACTATTTTCATCCCTATCACAACTCAGGTGTGATGCATTGGATACAATTATGAATAGTTCCCTATCCTCACACTGGAGTCTGATTGCCATGAGTCTGTCATTAATTCTGATGACATCCCTCACTGTCTTCTGAAATCTTCTAGTCTGTAGTCTCCCTAAGTTGTAGGGTTGATTCCTAGCCAAGTGGATTTGCTGTACTGACCTTTCAAATTATCTCCTGGATACATGGGATGCCCCGCTTCCTCTTTATCTTCATGTTATCCACCTGCATCCTGTCAGTGATATTGACAGTAGTAATTCTTAGTTCATGTTTTTCATTCAGATTTCCCTCAACAGAGCTATCCCATGCAACCCAAGTTAGTCAAATGGATGCTGCCCAGCCAGTAGCTTATTAACCAAAGGCTTCTGGGTTTTATAGCAGGCACACACCAGTGGCACACAGACCCCCTCCCCGATGTAGGTCGGACCTTCAGTCCACTTATTACCAGCAAATAACCCCAACTATCTTTATTCCTGGGCAATCATCCAATAATGCAAAACAAACCATCTCTCAATATTAAATATTAATATTAGAAGTATCAAAAATAAAATACCAGAACTCCAGGCTACTATAGCACAATACTCTCCAGATATAATTGCTATAACAGAAACCTGGCTAAATAAGAACATACCTGACTCAGAAATTCTCCCAGACGGCTATAATATCATTAGACAAGTCAGACCCCTTTGTAAAGGAGGTGGAACTGCCATACTTTATAAGTCCAACTTAACGCTACACAGCAATCCCAACCCCTACCCTGCTCCCAATAATTGAGACATAGTTATCTCACAACTCCAACTAAACCCCACAAAGTCCATCATAATCATTGCCATCTATATCCCGCCTGGCAATACGTCTACTAGTCTTGATAACTTCTTATCCTGGTGCTCTACTACATATTCACAAGAAACCCTTATTCTGGGGGATTTCAACCTAGACTGGTATACCTGTACATCAGAAGCAGCAAGTAATCTAATTAACCTACATGGCTACCAGCAGCTAGTCCAATTTCCCACTAGGTGTGATAAAACCTCTAAAAGGGAATCTATCTTAGACTGGGCTCTAACAACCCCACACTGTATCCCCATATAAGCAGCCTCCCTGACAGTTTAAGCGATCATAACCTAATTTACTTAATACGTAGCAGAAAAAGCCAATGCAAGAACACTACTTATAGATCCACAAGAAACACAAAAGATTTATCTCCCAAGACCCTCAAAGCCTTACTATCTAACTGTGAATGGACCCTTCTAAAAACCCTTCCACTTGACCAGGCTGTAGCCTACTTTAACAAAACATTTTTACAACAGCTAGACAGTGTAGCTCCACTACATAAGTTCAGGGTTAGAGCCTCTACGAACCCCTGGCTCAGGAAAGAAACCAAACAAATCCTTAAATCCAGAGACACTGCCTGGTTCTACTGTCAAAGAACCAATGACATACATAGCCTTACTAATTATCGTGAGCTATGCAACCGTGCAAAAAAATGCATCAGGCAGGACAAAAAAAATCCTGCTATACTACCTTGCAAACTAAATGCCAACACAACTCTCCAAAATTCTGGAAAAGTGTAAACCAGTTACTAAAGTCCACCCAAATGGCTACCCCCAACCCAACCACCCCTGATACTAAACTTCCCATTGAAACACAATTCAACTCCCACTTTGTGAACTCAATTCTATCGCAGTACCACAGGACAATACTAACCTCATTATCCCTCCCACCATAGACAATACTTATGCAAGCTTTGCCCTCAAAACAGTGCCCACCAGTTCCATCAAAAGTATGCTCACCAAACTAAAAAAATCATCAATCGCAGCTAATCAACTCCCTAGCTATTTTTTAAAACTTACAGCTGATGCTATTGCTATCCCAATCTCAATACTTATATACAGATCCATTGCTGAAAACTATGTGACCAAACTCTGGAAAATATCCCATTTTACCCCCATACATAAAGGGGGGACTTCCACTGAACTTAACAACTATAGACCTATTGCAATACTCTCCCCCCTGGTCAAAATCTTAGAAAAGTGCATGCATACGCAAGTAATAAAACACCTAATAGATAACATTATTCTATCCCCTACCCAACATGGTTTCAGACCAGCTCACAGTACCACTGCAGCCCTACTCAGCTTCATAGACACAATAAACCAACTCAAAAATAAAGGTCTTCACATGTCAACTCTCTTATTAGATATGCCCAAAGGAATTTCATACAGTATCCCATCAAATCCTGTTAAATAAATTAAACCACTATAACCTATCAAAATCCACTCTAACCTGGTTCTATAGCTACTTAATTGACAGACACCAGGCTGTGAAATGGGAACATTTTCTTTCACCTCTGCTACCCATAACTACAGGAGTACAAGAAGGGGTCTATCTTAGGACCTCTACATTTTACAATTTTCAAAAACGACCTCCATACCTCCACACAGCATGCTTCTATCATTCAGTACATTGATGATACTACACTAATCTGCGCTGCACAAAATACTCCCACCCCCTGCAAACCAATTAGGACTTTCTGATGTTAAAAACTACCTTAGCAAAGCCCAACTTATCCTTAGTGCCAAGAAAACAAAACTAATGATTATAATTAGTTCTAATAAAAATATCAATAGCAGTCAGTTCACCATCTACTCTACAAACTCTACCCCTATCACACCAGTGGCACAGGCCAAGCTACTAGGAATAACCATAGACTTCCACCTAAAATTTGATAGTCATATAAACTTGACCATAAAGAAAGCACATGCCAAACTAGGATCTCTCTACTGCATTAAACCATTCCTCACCAATAATACAAGAGCCACCATTGCAAGCTCCCAACTCCTGTCCACCCTACTGTATGCATCCCCTGATTTTAACTAATCTCAATAAAACTGATCTAAGCAAAATGGAAGCCTGTTACAACAGAATTGTCCCCTTTGCTACTAACTGTCCATATAGAACCCACCACTGTTCTGCACTGCACCAGCTCCACTGGCTTGAATTGCCTAACCTATTAACCTATAATCAGCTCTGCCTTTGCCACTCTTTATATTACTTCCCCAATAAGTGTCCTGCCATCAATAATCCAGTGCAACAACACTCGGCCTCAAGGTCTCTTCGATCATCAAGCAAATTATTACTACAAGTCTCCAACAGCAATAATAGTTTTGTTGACTCACTATATAGTAATATAGTGGCAAAAAAATGGAACATCCTCCTTATTAGCATACAAAACACATCCTCTAAAGCCTCCTTTAAAATCCTCATCAGGCAACATCTGACACAAAGCTGTCAGTGTATGACTGCTCCCTAGGCTAGAGCAATTACACAATGCACATTTACCTATGCCTATCTTACCTTACTAATTACCCACTAGTTTCATATAAACTGATCAAGCTAAACTACTGTTACAGTATAATCCAAGACATAAGCTAGTACTATCACTTTTATAGTTACGAATAGTAATGACATATATTATTTATAGAGATTTATCAACATCTACTGAAGTAATCTAAATTAATGTTGTAAAAACAACCTAATGCATTATTTAAGCAGTTATTGTGCTTCAATGGAATTTATTATCTATTAATACTAATCATTAATGTTTCTTTGACTCCCTGCATTTGTATTGTTTAACACCACTGTAAGATATGTTATTCCTAAATTTTCTGTTATGTGATGCTTTTTAAAAACCTAACTGTATCTGTGGCTTGCCTTTCACTGTGGAGCTTTTTTCCACAGGCCTCTGGTAAAGAAGGATCTAAGCCCAGTGAGACACCCCTGGTTAACAAATGTAAAATATTAAATACCTGTGCCCCATTGTTATTGACATTATTCAGTGCAACATGACCAAATCACCTAGAGCTGTTGAGTGGCTAGTCCGAGATACACATTCTCCTGTCATGAGGATAATGTGCACAATAGTTAATACCCAGAGTAATTGGTCTATGACTTTAATCTGGTAGGCACCATCTAGAGTCTGTGATGCTTTCACTCCTCCATTCTTGTGTGAGATTGAGGTTGATTGAAACACCCAGCATGTATTTGGAAGTTGTGAGGAACCCCACAGAGACACAGGGAGAACATGCAACACAGTCATTGATAGGAGGTCAGGATCAAACTTTGTACCTTGTGCAAAGGAGGTGCAGAAGATAACCATTATGCCAATATGCCAACTGTGCCCTTTAGAGTTTTATTTTATTACTGCCCCTGACAAGTCAGGGATTTTTACAGTAGTCAATAATGCCAGCAATTTTATTTTATTGATCAGAAAATGAACCATGATACTAGTCCTATAGTTCAATTAAGTTTTTAAGTTAGTCTTAGTAATAATCACAAATTTTCCCTGGTGTCTTTGAATGGTCCACTTGGCTTTGTCAGTAATTTCAGAGCACATACATTGAATATGGCAGCCCCACACTTGTAATTCTATAAAATAATTCAAACCTTGCAGCACAGAAAGCAGCTCTATTACAAATCAGAGATTTAGTTTTTTGCACCAACAGAGGACTTACAGCGATGAGTGATGCATAGTGATTTTTTTTCAGAAAAATCATTTTATATTTTATTGTTCAGAAAATATATAAGAATACAAGACTTCCACTTCTACTAAGTCTTCCATTTGCTTAATGTCATAACAGCCTCACTTATTAATGAGTTGCTTTCTATCTCCTAAGAATTTTTTTAATGAGTAGGGGTAATATCCAAGAGTGACACTTGTGTCTAGTATTACCCCATATATGCTACAAAACTTGTTGTTTGATTGACGTTTTTAAACATGGATTGGCAACATTAATAACCAGTATCCCTGGCTTTTAGTGCTCATCCTACACATTTATTTATTTATTTACATTTGTTTACCGGGAAATTCCAACTGGACACATGTCCTTTTTCAGCGGATGCCCAGGGACAAAAGCTCCACATCATGTATATGATAAATAGAGATACAAAGTTGCAGCAATGGTGAATAACATTGCAGGTTGTTGGCTTTAATACAATAACAAGATATTGATTATAAACAGTATATACAGTAAATGTTGCAAGTTAAGATTGATTTTTGTCGTTTATAATATTAGTAACAAAGTTGTCAGATAAGATTTTAAAGTATGTAAAGATAACTAGCTAATTCTGACTGTGGTTAGTAGTGGCGGTAGTATCGTTGGGTTAAGAGTCTAGGTGGGGGGGGTTAAGGGTGGGGGTGTTAGTCTGGATTAGAACAAGGACAAAGTCAGTGCAACTTTAAGTGGAATTTGAGTGCAGTCTTGAAAAGGCTGCTGGAAGGTAGAGTAGTTATAAAGGGTAGAAGATTGTTCCAAAGTTTAGATATGGAACATGAAAATATGGCCTCTCCTGCTGAGTTTTTGGGTTTGATAACAGTGACTTGATTTTTGTTGCTTGATGTTAGGGGCCTAGTGGAGTGATAGAGTTGGAGAATGGTTTGAAGGGAAGGGATGTTATGGGGGTAGTTAATAAGTTTATGAGCGAGGGTGAGTTGATTAAAATGAAGGAGTTGTGGGAGTTCTAGCCAGTTTAGTTCTTTATGGGAGTCACGATGATGGCTGTGGTAGGAGGTTCCAGTGGCAAATTTAGCAATTTTGTTGTAACAAGCATCCAGCTTGTGTAGGTCTGTCTGTCAAAGGTTGGTAAGTATGGGAGATGCATAGAGTAGGGTGGAGATTAGCTGGGAAATGGCTATGGAGATTCTAGCTGCCTTGGTTAGGAATTGGTGGCTTCGATATAATGCACCAAGTTTCTTGTGAGCTTTTTTTATTGTGAGAGATATGTGTGTGTCAAATCTAAGTTTGTTGTCTATTTCCACACTGAGTAATTTTGTGTGCTCTGATGGAGAGATGGTGGTATTGTCTTTGGCAAGAATGTTGAAGTTGGGGGTGTTTTGGGTGGCTTTGGAAGGTTGGAACATGAGTTGTTTTTTCTTACTTGGGGTGTGTAGGAGCTGAGCATTGGACAGCCAGCTTTCTACAGAAGAGAAGGATTCCTGTGTAATTTGTTGTAGTTCTGGTAGAGCAGGGGCAGAGCAGATGAGAGTAGAGCCATCTGTGTACTGTATAAGAGATGCTTGTGTGGTGGCAGTATGTAGGTTGTTAGTGAAAAGTGAGAATAGCAGAGGGCCAAGGATAGATCCTTGGGGAACTCCGAGAGTAACTGGGAGGTGATGTGATAGGTTATCATCCCAGATTACTGATTGCTGGTGTCCTTGTAGATAGCTGGGGAGCCAGTTGCAGGCTGATTGTGAGAAGGAGAGGTTGGGGAGAGTAGAGAGTAGTAGCTCGTGAGATACCATGTCAAAGGCATTTGAGAGATCTAGAAATATGGCAGTAGAGAAAAGACCATTGTTTTTGTGATGAAGTATAGTGTTGGTGAAGGAGAGCTGAGCAGAGGTAGTGATGTGATATGGCCTGAAACCATGTTGGGCTTTGGAGAGGAGATTATTAGCTAGGAGGTAGTTGGAGACCTGGGTGTTGATACATTTTTCAAGTATGTTGGAGAGAGGGGAGAGGACAGCAATAGGGCAGTAATTGGAGAGGTCAGTGGAGGAGGTGCCTTTGTGGAGGGGAATGATGTGGGATATTTTTCATATCGAGGGAACATAGCCTTCTGTTATGGAACAGTTGATTAGAATTGATATTGAGTAGGCTAGTGTATCAGCTGCAATTTTTAAGTATTCAGAGGGGAGGTTGTCAGCTGCAATTTTGGTGGGTTTAAGTTTTAACAATAGTCTTTTTATGTTGGAGGTAGGTACTGAGGTGAAGAAGAAAAGAGGAGTGGGGGGTTTAGGGTTAGGAGTTGGGTGGCTGTTGTAGGGAAGTGTTGTTTGTTCAGAGATGTTATAGTTTCAGTGAAGTGTTTGTTGAAGGATTCAGCAATACTGCTGGAGGAGGGGGGAATGGATGGCTGGGGTGTATCAACCTTCCCTTGGTGGATGATAGTGTTAATAGTGGACCAGAATTGCTTAGGGTAGTGTTTGGTAGAGATTAGGGTGGATTTATAGTAGAGGGATTTGTCTAATTTTATATGTTTTTGGCTTTATTGTGCAGTTCAAGGCATGATTGCCTATCTGAGTAATTGTTTGTTAGTCGCCAGTGCTCCCAGGCCTTATCTCTGGATTTCATTAGGGTTCTGCTGGTCTTTTGTAACCATGGGGCACGCCTGGATCTGACTTTGGCATTTCTTACAGGAGCATGGGTGTTTAGGATGGAGAGGAAGGTACCGTTGAAGAAGTGGACAGCCTCATCTAGGGTGAGCTATTTTAGTGGTGACCAGTTAATTTTTTGCAGGAGAAGATGAAGGAGTTGCAGTTGAAGTTGGACTTGTTCCGTATTTGCCTGTGGATACTGGGCTTGAGACTGTGTGTGTGTGGTGCCGAATTAGGAAAGTGGGGGAGAGGTCACTAAGACTGTCAGGTAAGCAGCCTGCTAGGTAAGAGTGAGGGGCTTTGTTGACTAGGATCCAGTCAAGTAAGGTATGATTGTTAAGGTTTTTGTGATTCAGGTAGGGGATTGGATGAGTTGAGTAAACCCATGGAGATTGAGGTGAATGGTTGGGAGATTGTTATTACAGGATAGCCAGCTGATGTTAAAACCGCCGAGAATGATGGTTTCCTGGGGTAGAGATAGAGTAGCCCAGCTCAGGAGATTTTCTAGGAGTGTAATATTTTGCCCTGGTGGAAAATAGCATCCTATGATATTGATTGTTTTGTTTGGGTTTAGTTTGAGAATGGCATAAAGGATTTCTTCATTGTTGTGGTGAGGGGCAGATGAGTTCAGGAGTTGAAAATTGAGGTGGTGTTTAAATATCAATGCTACACCACCTCCTTTTTTGGAGAATCTGTCTATGTGAAGGATGTTGTATTTAGGTGGAAGTATTTCCTCACTTTTGATGTGAGGTTTGAACCAGGTTTCAGTTAGGAAGAGAAGATCTGGGGAACATATGCTTATGCTGGCATGTAGTTCTTGAATTTTATTGCATAGGCTTTTAATGTTTAGGGACATTATAAGTAGGTCTGTTGTTTTCTTTTTGGCTAGGAGTTGAGTTGTGGGGGGTAGCTTGGACTAGGGTTAGTGGTTGGGTTGGATTTAGGAGGACCAGGATTTGGATGGATGTCTGCAGTGTGGGCTAGTTTATATAGGGTGTTTAGGATATGTTTTATATACATAGTAAATTGCTTATGATATCTTATGGATATTTTATTTTTGAGTGTGTTAGGTGTTTGGTAATGGAGTGTGTGTATTGGGAGGATGCTTTTGGTGGCAGGGGTTGTGTAGTTATAGTGTAAATGTTTAAGTGAGGGTGTTGAGAGAGTACAGTAGAAGTTGCTGGGGCATGTGACTCTGGAGCCTTTGTAGGATGTAATGTGAGCTAGAACTACACAGGCTAGGATTATTATATTAGGTAGTAGCATGATTGTGTTGGATGTAGGGGGAGAGGGTGAGTAGTGGTGTAGCCTAATTGGTGGTAATTAGGGGTGGGGTTAAGGCTAAGAATAAATGTAGATGTACTAGGGGCAGGTAGGAATAGGGTGCAAGGAGGGGAGTGAAGTGAGCGTAGTGAATGGAGTCGGCTAGAACCCCCCCAGGGTAAAGATTGCAGGGCAAGTGTCTAAATAGCCAAATCATTAGAAGTTGTTAGAATCTATCATCTAACATGCATTCTTTGTGTGGCAAAACTGCAAAGTTAACTTTTTATGTGAATTTAGGGTACTATGAAAGAGTAACCCTGGCATCTAGTGCTCGCATCCACACATCTCTTATCTATTTATTTATTTATTGACATTTGTTGACTGGGGAAGTCTGACTTGGTCAGACACCCATTTTCAGTGGAGGCCGGGGAAAAAGCTCCACATAAAATACATAAAACATTTAACAATTGACAGGTGACTATACATCTTGATTTCTATTCTCATACAGATACATATTGTTTAGCTAAATAGATATATTGTAACACAGTAATTTACTTGTTTAGTATGGTTGAGTGATGCATTTAGTAACAGTAGTACCTTGCTACATTCAGAAATACACATAACAGGCTTATTTTGTATAAAGTAGTAGCTTTACACTTACAGAGTTTGTTTCAGATAAGGATTATTGAAATTGAAGTAGTGTAATAGCAGAGGGAAGAGCTGATAGGAGAGTAGTGGGGGGTGACAGTGTACAGAGGGATATGATAGAGGGTGTGTGTTAAGAATAAGAGGAGAATATCATTTTAACGTATATGGCATTGGGAGCAGAGAGAGAGGTTGCTAGGTATGAGGCTAGTTAGGTAGAGAAGATAGTGGGGATGCAGAGAAGATAGTAGGGGATGCAAGTATTGAGTTTGGTTTGGGGAATGAGGATGGGACATAGTGAAGCAGAGGAGAGACGTATGATCAAGTAATTAGATAGTATGAGATAAGAGCCAAGATATCAGAGTAGAGTATGTAAGTTATAGGGGGGAGAGCAGGAACAGATTTTTGTGCTGGAAAACCTTCTTTTCTGTTAACTTTTTAAGTCACTTTTGGATATTGTTTAAATTTTCCTGGTGTTTTGAGTCCCTCCAGTATTGTAGGGTTTGATCGATAGTCTTGGAAAGTTTAGAGGTATCACAACCCCCCCCCACCATACACATATAAGTATGTATACATATACACATATACACGTACACATATGCATATACACACACATCTCTACCCTACATATCCCCTATCTAACACCCTAATGCAACCACCCACTTACATCTAACATGATGTCTCCATTTGAAAGTAATGGGTTAGCACAAATTTTGATTGAGTTAATTAACTATGCTAACCATGCTCTATGCAATTCTCTGAATTGCTCGCCTCCAATAAATGCCTTACTACAAGTATTTCCAGGGAGGAGCATATGGCTAATTAGCATAGGCCTCTTCCCTGGAATTGCTCATTAGCATGTAGCTTGGATGACGACACAACACACTGTGGTGATTCAAAAAAACATGTAAAATCACTGTTGAGGTACTATATCTGAATTGAAAGGGCACTTGCCAGTGGGAAAATAATTATGCTAGGGCATACTGTTGGCAGTAGTCCTTTCTGAATCTCACCGATTGTCTTTTGTTTCTTCCCAGGCTAAATAAGTACAGCACAATACCAGAAAATATTATAAGAACTGTAACTAATCAAAACATTTTTAATCAAAGGAATAAAATTATCTAAGAAAATAAAATAAAATCAACATGCACTGTCATAAAGTTATACAAAATAATACTGTATGTGTGTGTCTGCATGTGTGTGTGTCTGTGTGTATGTGCGTGTGCTTGTATGTGTCTAACTACATTTATATGTGTATGTGTGTTTATGAGTTCCCATTTGTGTGTGATGTTCATGTGAATTGTTATAGTCACTTAACATCTCACATATGATTTGATGCTTTTTTGCCAGAGATTCACAGCTGGAAAGTTTGTTTCTTTACTTTTCTGACCTTTTCGTATCCATTAAGTGCACATGCTGAATGTCATCTGCCTAGCACTTCTTCTCAGAACAGTTTTAGTAGACCTGAGTACATAGAAATTAATTTTCTATGCTGTACAAACACAAAGCCGACAGCTTTGAAAGTATGCTCCCCTCTGTGCCCCATTTCCAAACTGACAAGGGCTGAAGAATTCCATAACGCTAAGATACTGTATGCACTGCTTTTATATTAATAGATCTTAAGCAAAGCCAAAAGCTATGCTTATTGTTAAATAGTTTCAACCTCTGCTACTCTTTCGTTTTTACAAAGTCACATGCATCTTCTCTGATAATGGATGCCTTTTATTATCCTTTTAGAAATATGTTTAGACATTCTTGTTACATAAAGACTGACAGGAATGCTGCACATTATTATGGTTCATATCTAGCCTCTGCCCTTATCCACAGCTATTTTAATAAACCCATTATCACATATAATCAGTGAGTAGTGTCTTCTGCATAAAAGATGGTTTAAGTTAGTGTAGGCAGAAAAAGCTGGATTTTACAAATGATCATAAAAGCTAGTCAGAACTGCACTAAAGGTAATGTTTTGACATTTGTATTTTAAAAAGAAAGAAATAAGTCTCTGACTGGGTAGATAATGCAGTGATGGTGCTTACCATCTAATTAAAACTGGGCATAAGAGAATAACATAAAAATGTCTTTTATAATATGGCTGCAGTGACTATGTTTTTATTTTATTTTTTATTTAATATTTGCTTACTGGGAAAGTCCAACTGGGACAAAGCACATTTTCAGCAGAGGTCTGGGTAGAAACACTCCAGATGTATGTCTTTAGAATGTGAGAGGAAACCGGAGCACACAGAGGAAACCCACACAAATGCAGGGAGGACATGCAGACTCCACACAGAAGGCACCCAAGCTGAGAATCGAACAGGAGATCCTTTTGCGGTGAGGTGACAATGCCAACAGTTGCACCAATGCTTTTGACACAGCTATGGATCAAAGCTGTAAATAAATGTTAGTTTCTCTCAACATACATTAAGTATTTCTAGATGGATGTAAAATGAAGTGCATGAGGGGTTTGTTTAAAGAAATAAACTTCATTTTCTGAATTTTCCTGTATGAGTAAATTTTAGGCAATATAGGATTTTCCTTCTGGCATATATTCCTACATTTATTTTTATTAACATATTTATAGACCATTGAAAATGAAAAAAGAGAAGGCAGCATATCATGGTATCATTTTTTTAAATCTTCTTAAGTATCAGACTATTAAAGGCTGATTGAAAGGGGAGTCCGGCATAGGTATTGCATGTTTCATTTTCTGAGTACCCATGAGAAACATTCCTTTCAGAGGCAGTAAAAGTAAACAACATTTTGAAAAAATTGTCTTCCTTAATTTCTGGTTTTACAAAGGGTGCTGAATTGCAAATAATACCATTACAGAGTTTACTTACTAATAAAGAAATTATGACTTAGCTGTCATATCAGTTTTGCTGTTCATTAACAAAGTCTCACTTTGTACTAAGGCTGCAATTCCACTAGCTTGCACATACACAAGGTGCATTAATTCCTTGCCTTATTGAATCTTTGAATTACTCGTATATTCTTAAAGCCTGCTGAGATGTATCCCTGATTTTCTTATTTGCATTTATTGAATCATATAGGCTTTAAATTGTTTTCAATTCTGCTTCTTCTTAGGAAATATTTAAGATGAAATTCAGAGACAAGCAGGGCGTGCTGCAAAACAGCCTGCAGCACAACTTGGCCTGTAACTGCTCAGATAAGTAGCAGGCCTTACTCTGCACTGGTCATTAGTAGAGATTGGTTACAGAGCAAAATAGCAGTGCTGAATCTATATTAGCTAAGAATCTCTGGTCAAAGTGTTTAACAACATAGACTTGACAGACAAGCATGTTGGACCATAACTGAAGCTATGCATACCTCTGTGCAATGAAGTACCTCATAGCTATTACATATGCAGTGGTAGATAATGAAAGGAAGTTCAGCTGAGCAAACTACTGACCTAGTTCATCATGCACATAAGATCATAGGAGGTTACTAGGCTAATGGCCCTGAGGCCCTTACATGCCTAGCCAAGAGTTTATCCCAAAAAGAAACCTCAGTCAGCACTTGCCACCCTTGTCAATGAGGGGCACAGGTGGAACCCCTGGGGAAATTTGTGATTTCCCATCCACTCATCAAGGTTGCGCTTGAAGAAGGTCAGCAGGTACTCTGTTTTATGTGTATAGGAAGTTTATCCAGCAGGTCTATTTTGATGTTGCATATTAGATTCAGGTCTTTCGAGTGGGTAATGCGCAAGGAGTTAGACTTACAGATATGGAGCATCTCTAGTATGGCAGGGTCCAGGATTGCCTTGTAGGCGAGACACAGATCACTCTGAGTAATATGTATGATACTGAGTGATTTGAGCCTGTCCGCATAGGACAGGTGTTGGAGGCCATGGATTCTCTTTGCGAGGTATTTCTGTGGCCTTTCCAGATTGAGCACGTGTTTGGAGAGGTACATACCAAACAGGGCATTATACTCGATTATTTGTCTAATGAGGGAAGAGTATAGAGAGGTAATAACCTTCTTTATTCTGGATGCAACACTTTTACTTATGAGATGAACCAAGTAAAAGGCTTTTCTGATCACTGCCACTACATAATGGTTGAATGCGAGATTATTATTAATCCGGAGTACCCAGGTCTCTCACCACAGGTTGTGTGTTTAGGGGTTTGCCATTGATGTGGTAATCAGTAGGGGCTGTGTTTCTGCTGAATGGTATGATGATACATTGTTTTTGCATTTAGCTTGAGACCATGACTTTGGCACCTGTCAGTTGCTGTGAGACCCTCTTGCAGTATGTTAAAATCATTTGTGGAGTCAATGACAGCACCCAACTTACAGTCGTCCACAAACCTGGTCAGCCACAGGTCTTTTGAGAAGTAGATGCCAAACAGAAGGGGGGTCCCAGGACAGATCCCTGGGGAGCTCCACTAGTGACAGGTCTGCTATCAGAGGTGGAGGTGCCTATTCTTACCTTGACAGTCCGCTGGGTGAGTCAGTTGGCCACCTATCTAATGAGATAGGAATTTATGCCAAGTTGTGTTAGCTTTTTGATGATGCACAAGTCAGGGATTGTGTCAAAGGCCATGGGGAGGAAATGAGGGAAAAAACAAGTTAGAAAAAGAGGTAATAACAAGCAAGGGAAAAACACAAAGATGACAATAAAAAATGATGTAAGACTTATCTTTTGGGTGGAAAGGACTACCACTTGTAATGTAAGAAGACGTGAGGTAGTTTGAGAAGGTATTGAGTAATAATTGTGTGACTAAGAGAGGTAGAAGGGAGGGATGCATGGGCAGACAACAAACAAATATAAAATGAAGAGGCACACATACGTTGTGGCATAAACGGCCAGGCTGATAGTGGATGGAGACAGACGGCAGACAAATGGTGATAGCAAGGGTTGGACATCAGATAAGTTGTGGAACTTGACATATAACATAGGCAAACATCTGGATGGAGGATGGGGCAGTGGAGATATCAGCCCAGTCCGGAGGCCAACCCACACAGAGATCAGACACCTGTGTGGCTGATGTCTAGTGCAAGATATACCTCTTTTACCATTTGCCTGGTGGATGATGGCCCTGCAACTTGACCACTGTGTCATGAGATGATGCAAAGGAGTGAGGCAGGTACTGAGCTATTAATGTATTTTAGAGATCACCAACTTCTGCAATTACTGCCAACAGACCAAAGGGCCACTGTCAAAAGAGAAGCCTTCGTCCACCTCCTGAGAAGTTCCATGCACAGACCATCAATGAGTTTTCCAAGTTGCTTTAGAAAGCTGTTTTCTGCACATTTCTGAGAGGTACACCTAGTAACCACTGCAGACCAAGTGATAAAAGAGTTAGCCTTCACAAGCTGAGCTGACTGTTACTCTTATTCTGCTACAACCAGAACTAGACTTGCAGAGTTAAGAGCAAAAAAAATACTACTATACATGTCTATTTCACATGGTATATGCATCCTACTACCAAGACAGGCACTCTTATCATCTTCTACATACCTTCATATTGGACTTACTGCTCCTTTCCTCCTGTAAAATGATTTAGGAATAACTAAGTACTCTGGTCAACCTGTTACCAGAGTAGGAAAGAAAAAAAAAACAATGCTTACAATCAGTCTGTGGCTCGCTTTCCCTATTGTGTGTTTCCCACTGTCTAAGCAGGACAAGGTATTGGTGCCAATGGTCATTATAGCAATGGCTGCATTGTTTCTCAGAACGGATGGTATCAGTGCCATCACTTACCAGCCTGGCAATCTTAAGACATGCATCCAATTTGTCCAACGGGGCATCACAATGGTTTATCAGGATCGCTTCAATGTCCCTGTGAATGAAAGATCACAAATATCTTGCTTTTCTTAGCATCTGGAAAGGTACTAAATTTCTTCATCGGAATATCTTCTTTGCTAACGCACCCCTTTTTGTGCAGTAAAAGGTGGGGGTACCATTTTGCTTGAGACCTTGTTAAAATGAGAAACTATGGCTTCAGAACATTGTACATTAAGGGTATGGACTTTGTGGTATGCTTACTGAAGGAAGAAAAGATATAATAAACATTGAACATTACATAACAACTCTGATAACAACAGATACATAGAAGAAGTGGTGTATGTTGGTTTATGAACACAGCACAGTGGCATGATACTATAACCTATGGAAATAACATATCATTCAGGACACAATGGACTCTGTAGGAGCATGGTAGCATATACTGAGAGGGGACCAAAGTGTGCAGAGCATTGCCACAGTTCAAAAATCTGCCATAGAAAGGTGAATCATGATTATATGCCCTTTCCACCTGTTTGTGCAGGAAAGGGGGAGGGTAGTTGGAGCACTACAGTGAACAGGGAAGTGTCAAACAAATAGGGGTATGGATCATCACATATACACATGTGACACCCAAAGAAATCCATGCACACACACACACACTGTCACACAGGTATATGCATCTTGCCATGAGCTCAAAGACAGGCAATGGCTATAATATTTTCCACAAAGGGAATTGTGGTATAACTGCATGTCCTTCTTACGTATGCCATGTACACTTTGCCAAGGTAATACAGATACAGTTTAACAGGACCAGGTGTGGCAGGGAGTGGTGCAAGGCATCAATACTGTGGGCAGCCATACTAGGACTCAACAACAGCAATGGAGAAAGCTGACCAATATGATGCTTCATGAGAAGAGGAAGGCAAACAACATTACAAAGGACATGTCTATGGAGTCCACAGGAGGTGGTGGCTATGTGAGTAATTTTGGGAGACTAACCATGACTAAAATGGCAATGTGGTAGAAGAAAAAAATGTAAGCTAATATATGGAAGCCATAAGAGATGTAGACCAACACTACAAAGCACCCAGGAATGACTACAATCTCAACCCAGATTGGTATTCATATATATATATTTATACTAGCAAGCACCCAAATGAGTCCATGGACTTCACAATCAAAGTTCTGTATTCCAAAGGTATATTCCAACAGAAAAATGACTAGCTTTCCAAATGTTGTTGTATCTTTCGGCTTTTCCCGGTTAGGGGTCGCCACAGCGGAACTCCAGTCCGCTAATGATTGGCAGTAGATTTTTATGTACCGAATTGCCAGCCCTGACGCACAACCTTCAACGAAGATACGCCCATTCATGCATGTCTCCACACAGAAGACTTCCAAATAAAGATTTAAAATGGCTTAATCACCATTTCACAAAAAAACAAAACTAAACCAACTAAGAAAAAAATCAAAAAGTGGATACCAGCGAACAAACAGTTTTATTAATCAAATAAATAAGTGCTTTCATCTTTTGAATGTAGACCTCATCAGATAAAATACAAACTGAATTAGTGCACTTTTAAATTACCCACTAACCATACACCCAGTAATAGGAAGAAAAAAATTTAAGAAACCAAGACATAAAAAACATCACATAATGTTAAAATAAATATAATAAAATAAAAACAACATAAACATAACATTTATAAATAATGAAAAAAATAACTATAATACTTTTTCACCTATTATAAAATTTCATCTTTAACAAAATGGAAATACTGACAGACTCATTTAGATGCAGGGGAACATTAGCATTCAAAATACTTGCCACCAAAGTTCTCTTTGTTCCACTAAGATAGACCATGGACCACCCCTCGGATTAACATGTACCTTTTCCAAAATAGAAAATAAAAAATCTTGATGATTACAATTAACCTGATGCCTACAGTGTATAGGGCATTAATGCTTTTATGCTTCATATTATAAATATCTTTGTAAATTATGTGTCGAATGTTTCTCTCTGTTTTGCTGATATAAAAGGCTGGGCATTGATGGCATAAAGCAATATAAACAATAACCTGAGTCTGGCAATTATAATGACCTTTCATCAAAAATTCTCTACCCAGGACAAAAATCCTATCCCCAACCTGAATATAATGACATTGAGCACAAGCCCCACATTTATCCATCTTACCGATAGTCAGGGGTGTCAGATTTGGAATGCCATCAATAACGTTTTTGAAACTCAGACTACGCCTATAAACAATCCTAGAACTAAGACCTAATTTGTCAATTAAATGTCTATCAAAGGAAAAAAGTTCCCCATTCTTTAACAAAATAGAGGCAATATGGGCACTGTCTAGGCTGTAGGCAATAATAAAGCAATAGCTATATGAATTATTCAAATTGTCAGGAAGGTTGCCAGAAACATTAAATTCACCAGGTGGCAATGAAAATGAGCCTTCTCCAATATGAAAACTAGATGTATCAGCATAAAATCTTAATAGAGGACAATAAAAACTGGATCTTCTCTTCCCCACAACCTCATTCATAATAGAATGGACCAAAACATCAGCCTAACCCTTGTTCAGAAACATATTCGACAACATATTACATTCTTCTAAAAAAATCATGAAAACTAGAAACCATCCTAGCAGCCCTAAGCATTTGGCCTTTCACAATGGCTTGTTTTTGATGGAAGGGTTGGTTACTGCTGAAAGGCAAAAAGTTATTAGAATAGGTTGGCTTTCTATATACAACACAAGAAACATCATGAGCAACAGGATCCCCTTTCAAGGTGACATCTAGTTAATTAATAGAGTCACTTCCAACAGAATGGGTAAATCTCAAAAAAGTGGTAGAATCATTGATATAATCAATAAAAGAAGAAATAAGATTGACATGTCTTGTCCAAACCACAAATAAATCATCCAAAAACACATATACAAATGAACATACTGGAAAAAATCACAATTAAAAAGAAAATCACTCTCCCAGGCTGCCATAATGAGGTTAGCAGATAAAGGACTACAGGCTGACCCCATGACAATATCAGAAGTCTGTTTGAAATACTGACCCAGAAAATAAATTGTTATCCAGGACCAATTCCATCAATGTAGATAAAACATTCACCCTGTCCTGTGATAATCCCATATTAAATACCAAATAGTCAGAAAACCGCTAAAGGCCCTGGTCATGGGGAATACAGCTAAAAAGATCCTTGACATCAATTGTAATAAAGACAAAATCCAAAGCACAATCAATCCTTTGACATTTTGTTAAAAAATCCCAAGAGTCTTTACATAGGTATGGAATATTCATGACAAGTGTTTTCAATTCAAAATCAAGAAACTTAGCAATGCAACTAGTTTTTGAATGGACTACATCAACAATAGGCCTAAAAGGTGGATCAAAGATGTCCTTGTGGATATTAAGCAGGCCAAATATCGTAGGAACCATGGGATGATCCACACACCTAAATTTATATTCCAAAGGTGTAATTTGGCCTTGCATCAACACATCATACAAACAAGCATCAGTCCTTTGATAAGAAATATTAACCTCATTGATAGATGCCTCGGTATAAAAAACATTGTAAAAAATATTAAAAATGCTTTGTTCATTATCAACATGTTCCATAATAACTAGGCCACCCCTTTTATCAGGACACATAAATCTCAAACCAGCCCCCCTTAAGCTCATGCAATAGTTCCTGCTGTTTAAAACTCAAATTTCAAATATGTTCACAATGTTTTTTATTTAACAGATGATGAAAATCCAGTTCACACATATACTCAATACACTTTTATTTTTCACTTTTATTAACTGGAGCAATGGGTGCAAATCTGGATTGTAAAGACTGGGAAGCCATAAATCACTAGATAGTAATCCATCAAAACCAGAGTCATATAACAAAGCAAAGTTTACCTTTCGAGTAAACAATTTAAGGTCCCATATAGACCGAATAACATCAGCACATCTACTAGGAACAAAGGAATATCCTCAGCTAATAAGATCAGCATGTTGTTCAGTAAAAGAGAAACTAGAAAAGTTATAAATTACAAAATCCCTTCGGCCATTGTAAATAAGAGAACAAGTACCTGGACAATTAGTATTAGTATTTATAGTCACCGCTGGGTTCTCCCATTGTTGTAAGTCCTCTTCCCTCACTGCAATCTCCCTTGTGGAGAGTTCTGATAGAAATTGCAGTTGGCTCTCTTGTTCTGCAAATGTTCTGAGTGACGCAAACCCAGTTGCTATAAAGGGTCATACTGGTCCTGTACTTGTGTCCCATCCATTTCATCCTCAGCCACAGAGTCAAGTCTGAAAGCTCCATCTCTTAAGTTAGGGATTTTC